>NW_026292799.1:300000-405191 GCF_023091745.1 Budorcas taxicolor | reverse complement strand
CACGAGGCTTTCCCACAGCGCTGTGCCACGTGCCACCTTGGTGTGAGTCGATCCTCGGCGTGAAAGACGAGCCGGTGAAGGGAAAAGAGGTTCCTCTGGAATGGACACAGACATCTGGGGGACTCTTGGAATGGTGGCACGACCCTGGAGTTCCTCTCGCCATTCCTGTAGAGAGGGCCTCCTCTTGAGATGCGATGGGAACGCCGGGAACTCTTTCCCGACGAAGCAGGGAAAGGATCCCTCATCTCGAGCTACGAGGCGGAAACGGGGCTCCTCTGGATGTGGGCGGGACCCTCGTGATTCCTCTCGAGTGGAGATGGGTATGTCGGGGAACTTCTTGATTTGCACCAAGGGTGTGAAGGACCCTTTCGAAGTTCCAGAGGGGAGGTGTGATCAGCCTCGAGACGCCTCAGCGGAAATGGGCCTCATCTCGCCTGGAGGGGAGAACCTCCTGGATTTTCTCGAGTTGCGGCAGGTCTTCTCGAGTTACGACGGGGACCTCAGGGACCCGCTCTGGTGGCCTCAGGAAAGGCCAGTCCCCATGCGAGTTGCTAGGGGACCTCTCGGGATTCCTCTCCCGTCCATGCCGGGGCCTCAGTCTTTGTGTGGAGTCGGGGCCGGAACCTGAGGATTCCTCTCCAGTGTTGCCATGGATCTTGGGGTGCTTCTGAGTCTCCCCAGGGGAGTCAGGCCTCGTCTCGAGTGGGGGCATGCACGTGCGCTTTCCTCCCGAGCTGCAGCAGTAGTGTCACGCTTCCTGTCACGTGGATCAAGGGATCTGTGGCTTTCCCTCGAGGCTGTCCCTCGAGGCTTTCCCACGAGGCTTTCCCACAGGGCTGTGCCACGTGCCACCTTGGGGTGAGTCGATCCTCGGCGTGAAAGACGAGCCGGTGAAGGGAAAAGAGGTTCCTCTGGAATGGACTGAGACATCTGGGGGACTCTTGGAATGGTGGCACGACCCTGGAGTTCCTCTCGCCGTTCCTGTTGAGAGGGCCTCCTCTTGAGATGCGACGGGAACGCCGGGAACTCTTTCCCGACGAAGCAGGGAAAGGATCCCTCATCTGGAGCTACGAGGCGGAAAAGGGGCTCCTCTGGATGTGGGCGGGTCCCCCGTGATTCCTCTCGAGTGGAGACGGCTAGGTCGGGGAACTTCTTGATTTGCACCAAGGGTGTGAAGGACCCTTTCGAAGTTCCAGAGGGGAGGTGTGATCAGCCTCGAGACGCCTCAGCGGAAATGGGCCTCATCTCGCCTGGAGGGGAGAACCTCCTGGATTTTCTCGAGTTGTGGCAGGTCTTCTCGCGTTACGACGGGGACCTGAGGGACCCGCTCTGGTAGCCTCAGGAAAGGCCAGTCCCCATGCGAGTTGCTAGCGGACCTCTCGGGATTCCTCTCCCGTCCATGCCGGGGCCTCAGTCCTTGTGTGGAGTCGGGGCCGGAACCTGAGGATTCCTCTCCAGTGTTGCCATGGATCTTGGGATGCTTCTGAGTCTCCCCAGGGGAGTCAGGCCTCGTCTCGAGTGGGGGCATGCACGTGCGCTTTCCTCCCGAGCTGCAGCATTAGTGTCACGCTTCCTGTCACGTGGATCAAGGGATCTGTGGCTTTCCCTCGAGGCTGTCCCTCGAGGCTTTCCCACGAGGCTTTCCCACAGCGCTGTGCCACGTGCCACCTTGGTGTGAGTCGATCCTCGGCGTGAAAGACGAGCCGGTGAAGGGAAAAGAGGTTCCTCTGGAATGGACACAGACATCTGGGGGACTCTTGGAATGGTGGCACGACCCTGGAGTTCCTCTCGCCATTCCTGTAGAGAGGGCCTCCTCTTGAGATGCGATGGGAACGCCGGGAACTCTTTCCCGACGAAGCAGGGAAAGGATCCCTCATCTCGAGCTACGAGGCGGAAACGGGGCTCCTCTGGATGTGGGCGGGACCCTCGTGATTCCTCTCGAGTGGAGATGGGTATGTCGGGGAACTTCTTGATTTGCACCAAGGGTGTGAAGGACCCTTTCGAAGTTCCAGAGGGGAGGTGTGATCAGCCTCGAGACGCCTCAGCGGAAATGGGCCTCATCTCGCCTGGAGGGGAGAACCTCCTGGATTTTCTCGAGTTGCGGCAGGTCTTCTCGAGTTACGACGGGGACCTCAGGGACCCGCTCTGGTGGCCTCAGGAAAGGCCAGTCCCCATGTGAGTTGCTAGGGGACCTCTCGGGATTCCTCTCCCGTCCATGCCGGGGCCTCAGTCTTTGTGTGGAGTCGGGGCCGGAATCTGAGGATTCCTCTCCAGTGTTGCCATGGATCTTGGGGTGCTTCTGAGTCTCCCCAGGGGAGTCAGGCCTCGTCTCGAGTGGGGGCATGCACGTGCGCTTTCCTCCCGAGCTGCAGCAGTAGTTTCACGCTTCCTGTCACGTGGATCAAGGGATCTGTGGCTTTCCCTCGAGGCTGTCCCTCGAGGCTTTCCCACGAGGCTTTCCCACAGCGCTGTGCCACGTGCCACCTTGGTGTGAGTCGATCCTCGGCGTGAAAGACGAGCCGGTGAAGGGAAAAGAGGTTCCTCTGGAATGGACACAAACATCTGCGGGACTCTTGGAATGGTGGCACGACCCTGGAGTTCCTCTCGCCGTTCCTGTTGAGAGGGCCTCCTCTTGAGATGCGACGGGAACGCCGGGAACTCTTTCCCGACGAAGCAGGGAAAGGATCCCTCATCTCGAGCTACGAGGCGGAAAAGGGGCTCCTCTGGATGTGGGCGGGTCCCCCGTGATTCCTCTCGAGTGGAGACGGCTAGGTCGGGGAACTTCTTGATTTGCACCAAGGGTGTGAAGGACCCTTTCGAAGTTCCAGAGGGGAGGTGTGATCAGCCTCGAGACGCCTCAGCGGAAATGGGCCACATCTCGCCTGGAGGGGAGAACCTCCTGGATTTTCTCGAGTTGCGGCAGGTCTTCTCGAGTTACGACGGGGACCTGAGGGACCCGCTGTGGTGGCCTCAGGAAAGGCCAGTCCCCATGCGAGTTGCTAGGGGACCTCTCGGGATTCCTCTCCCGTCCATGCCGGGGCCTCAGTCCTTGTGTGGAGTCGGGGCCGGAACCTGAGGATTCCTCTCCAGTGTTGCCATGGATCTTGGGATGCTTCTGAGTCTCCCCAGGGGAGTCAGGCCTCGTCTCGAGTGGGGGCATGCACGTGCGCTTTCCTCCCGAGCTGCAGCAGTAGTGTCACGCTTCCTATCACGTGGATCAAGGGATCTGTGGCTTTCCCTCGAGGCTGTCCCTCGAGGCTTTCCCACGAGGCTTTCCCACAGGGCTGTGCCACGTGCCACCTTGGTGTGAGTCGATCCTCGGCGTGAAAGACGAGCCGGTGAAGGGAAAAGAGGTTCCTCTGGAATGGACTGAGACATCTGGGGGACTCTTGGAATGGTGGCACGACCCTGGAGTTCCTCTCGCCGTTCCTGTAGAGAGGGCCTCCTCTTGAGATGCGATGGGAACGCCGGGAACTCTTTCCCGACGAAGCAGGGAAAGGATCCCTCATCTCGAGCTACGAGGCGGAAACGGGGCTCCTCTGGATGTGGGCGGGACCCTCGTGACTCCTCTCGAGTGGAGACGGGTATGTCGGGGAACTTCTTGATTTGCACCAAGGGTGTGAAGGACCCTTTCGAAGTTCCAGAGGGGAGGTGTGATCAGCCTCGAGACGCCTCAGCGGAAATGAGCCTCATCTCGCCTGGAGGGGAGAACCTCCTGGATTTTCTCGAGTTGCGGCAGGTCTTCTCGAGTTACGACGGGGACCTCAGGGACCCGCTCTGGTGGCCTCAGGAAAGGCCAGTCCCCATGCGAGTTGCTAGGGGACCTCTCGGGATTCCTCTCCCGTCCATGCCGGGGCCTCAGTCTTTGTGTGGAGTCGGGGCCGGAACCTGAGGATTCCTCTCCAGTGTTGCCATGGATCTTGGGGTGCTTCTGAGTCTCCCCAGGGGAGTCAGGCCTCGTCTCGAGTGGGGGCATGCACGTGCGCTTTCCTCCCGAGCTGCAGCAGTAGTGTCACGCTTCCTGTCACGTGGATCAAGGGATCTGTGGCTTTCCCTCGAGGCTGTCCCTCGAGGCTTTCCCACGAGGCTTTCCCACAGCGCTGTGCCACGTGCCACCTTGGTGTGAGTCGATCCTCGGCGTGAAAGACGAGCCGGTGAAGGGAAAAGAGGTTCCTCTGGAATGGACAGAGACATCTGGGGGACTCTTGGAATGGTGGCACGACCCTGGAGTTCCTCTCGCCATTCCTGTAGAGAGGGCCTCCTCTTGAGATGCGATGGGAACGCCGGGAACTCTTTCCCGACGAAGCAGGGAAAGGATCCCTCATCTCGAGCTACGAGGCGGAAACGGGGCTCCTCTGGATGTGGGCGGGACCCTCGTGACTCCTCTCGAGTGGAGACGGGTATGTCGGGGAACTTCTTGATTTGCACCAAGGGTGTGAAGGACCCTTTCGAAGTTCCAGAGGGGAGGTGTGATCAGCCTCGAGACGCCTCAGCGGAAATGGGCCTCATCTCGCCTGGAGGGGAGAACCTCCTGGATTTTCTCGAGTTGCGGCAGGTCTTCTCGAGTTACGACGGGGACCTCAGGGACCCGCTCTGGTGGCCTCAGGAAAGGCCAGTCCCCATGCGAGTTGCTAGGGGACCTCTCGGGATTCCTCTCCCGTCCATGCCGGGGCCTCAGTCTTTGTGTGGAGTCGGGTCCGGAACCTGAGGATTCCTCTCCAGTGTTGCCATGGATCTTGGGGTGCTTCTGAGTCTCCCCAGGGGAGTCAGGCCTCGTCTCGAGTGGGGGCATGCACGTGCGCTTTCCTCCCGAGCTGCAGCAGTAGTGTCACGCTTCCTGTCACGTGGATCAAGGGATCTGTGGCTTTCCCTCGAGGCTGTCCCTCGAGGCTTTCCCACGAGGCTTTCCCACAGGGCTGTGCCACGTGCCACCTTGGTGTGAGTCGATCCTCGGCGTGAAAGACGAGCCGGTGAAGGGAAAAGAGGTTCCTCTGGAATGGACTGAGACATCTGGGGGACTCTTGGAATGGTGGCACGACCCTGGAGTTCCTCCCGCCGTTCCTGTAGAGAGGGCCTCCTCTTGAGATGCGATGGGAACGCCGGGAACTCTTTCCCGACGAAGCAGGGAAAGGATCCCTCATCTCGAGCTACGAGGCGGAAACGGGGCTCCTCTGGATGTGGGCGGGACCCTCGTGATTCCTCTCGAGTGGAGACGGGTATGTCGGGGAACTTCTTGATTTGCACCAAGGGTGTGAAGGACCCTTTTGAAGTTCCAGAGGGGAGGTGTGATCAGCCTCGAGATGCCTCAGCGGAAATGGGCCTCATCTCGCCTGGAGGGGAGAACCTCCTGGATTTTCTCGAGTTGCGGCAGGTCTTCTCGAGTTACGACGGGGACCTCAGGGACCCGCTCTGGTGGCCTCAGGAAAGGCCAGTCCCCATGTGAGTTGCTAGGGGACCTCTCGGGATTCCTCTCCCGTCCATGCCGGGGCCTCAGTCTTTGTGTGGAGTCGGGGCCGGAACCTGAGGATTCCTCTCCAGTGTTGCCATGGATCTTGGGGTGCTTCTGAGTCTCCCCAGGGGAGTCAGGCCTCTTCTCGAGTTGGGGCATGCACGTGCGCTTTCCTCCAGAGCTGCAGCAGTAGTGTCACGCTTCCTGTCACGTGGATCAAGGGATCTGTGGCTTTCCCTCGAGGCTGTCCCTCGAGGCTTTCCCACGAGGCTTTCCCACAGGGCTCTGCCACGTGCCACCTTGGTGTGAGTCGATCCTCGGCGTGAAAGACGAGCCGGAGAAGGGAAAAGAGGTTCCTCTGGAATGGACTGAGACATCTGGGGGACTCTTGGAATGGTGGCACGACCCTGGAGTTCCTCTCGCCGTTCCTGTTGAGAGGGCCTCCTCTTGAGATGCGACGGGAACGCCGGGAACTCTTTCCCGACGAAGCAGGGAAAGGATCCCTCATCTCGAGCTACGAGGCGGAAAAGGGGCTCCTCTGGATGTGGGCGGGTCCCCCGTGATTCCTCTCGAGTGGAGACGGCTAGGTCGGGGAACTTCTTGATTTGCACCGAGGGTGTGAAGGACCCTTTCGAAGTTCCAGAGGGGAGGTGTGATCAGCCTCGAGACGCCTCAGCGGAAATGGGCCTCATCTCGCCTGGAGGGGAGAACCTCCTGGATTTTCTCGAGTTGCGGCAGGTCTTCTCGAGTTACGACGGGGACCTCAGGGACCCGCTCTGGTGGCCTCAGGAAAGGCCAGTCCCCATGCGAGTTGCTAGGGGACCTCTCGGGATTCCTCTCCCGTCCATGCCGGGGCCTCAGTCCTTGTGTGGAGTCGGGGACGGAACCTGAGGATTCCTCTCCAGTGTTGCCATGGATCTTGGGGTGCTTCTGAGTCTCCCCAGGGGAGTCAGGCCTCGTCTCGTGTGGGGGCATGCACGTGCGCTTTCCTCCCGAGCTGCAGCATTAGTGTCACGCTTCCTGTCACGTGGATCAAGGGATCTGTGGCTTTCCCTCGAGGCTGTCCCTCGAGGCTTTCCCACGAGGCTTTCCCACAGCGCTGTGCCACGTGCCACCTTGGTGTGAGTCGATCCTCGGCGTGAAAGACGAGCCGGTGAAGGGAAAAGAGGTTCCTTTGGAATGTACAGAGACATCTGGGGGACTCTTGGAATGGTGGCACGACCCTGGAGTTCCTCTCGCCATTCCTGTAGAGAGGGCCTCCTCTTGAGATGCGATGGGAACGCCGGGAACTCTTTCCCGACGAAGCAGGGAAAGGATCCCTCATCTCGAGCTACGAGGCGGAAACGGGGCTCCTCTGGATGTGGGCGGGACCCTCGTGATTCCTCTCGAGTGGAGACGGGTGTGTCGGGGAACTTCTTGACTTGCACCAAGGGTGTGAAGGACCCTTTCGAAGTTCCAGAGGGGAGGTGTGATCAGCCTCGAGACGCCTCAGCGGAAATGGGCCTCATCTCGCCTGGAGGGGAGAACCTCCTGGATTTTCTCGAGTTGCGGCAGGTCTTCTCGAGTTACGACGGGGACCTCAGGGACCCGCTCTGGTGGCCTCAGGAAAGGCCAGTCCCCATGCGAGTTGCTAGGGGACCTCTCGGGATTCCTCTCCCGTCCATGCCGGGGCCTCAGTCCTTGTGTGGAGTCGGGGCCGGAACCTGAGGATTCCTCTCCAGTGTTGCCATGGATCTTGGGGTGCTTCTGAGTCTCCCCAGGGGAGTCAGGCCTCGTCTCGAGTGGGGGCATGCACGTGCGCTTTCCTCCCGAGCTGCAGCAGTAGTGTCACGCTTCCTGTCACGTGGATCAAGGGATCTGTGGCTTTCCCTCGAGGCTGTCCCTCGAGGCTTTCCCACGAGGCTTTCCCACAGGGCTGTGCCACGTGCCACCTTGGTGTGAGTCGATCCTCGGCGTGAAAGACGAGCCGGTGAAGGGAAAAGAGGTTCCTCTGGAATGGACTGAGACATCTGGGGGACTCTTGGAATGGTGGCACGACCCTGGAGTTCCTCTCGCCGTTCCTGTAGAGACGGCCTCCTCTAGAAGATGCGACGGGAACGCCAGGAACTCTTTCCCGACGAAGCAGGGAAAGGATCCGTCATCTCGAGCTACGAGGCGGAAACGGGTCTCCTCTGGATGTGGGCGGGACCCCCGTGATTCCTCTCGAGTGGAGACGGCTAGGTCGCGGAACTTCTTGATTTGCACCAAGGGTGTGAAGGAGCCTTTCGAAGTTCCAGAGGTGAGGTGTGATCAGCCTCGAGACGCCTCAGCGGAAATGGGCCTCATCTCGCCTGGAGGGGAGAACCTCCTGGATTTTCTCGAGTTGCGGCAGGTCTTCTCGAGTTACGACGGGGACCTCAGGGACCCGCTCTGGTGGCCTCAGGAAAGGCCAGTCCCCATGCGAGTTGCTAGGGGACCTCTCGGGATTCCTCTCCCGTCCATGCCGGGGCCTCAGTCCTTGTGTGAAGTCGGGGCCGGAACCTGAGGATTCCTCTCCAGTGTTGCCATGGATCTTGGGGTGCTTCTGAGTCTCCCCAGGGGAGTCAGGCCTCGTCTCGAGTGGGGGCATGCACGTGCGCTTTCCTCCCGAGCTGCATCAGTAGTGTCACGCTTCCTGTCACGTGGATCAAGGGATCTGTGGCTTTCCCTCGAGGCTGTCCCTCGAGGCTTTCCCACGAGGCTTTCCCACAGGGCTGTGCCACGTGCCACCTTGGTGTGAGACGATCCTCGGCGTGAAAGAAGAGACGGTGAAGGGAAAAGAGGTTCCTCTGGAATGGACTGAGACATCTGGGGGACTCTTGGAATGGTGGCACGACCCTGGAGTTCCTCTCGCCGTTCCTGTTGAGAGGGCCTCCTCTTGAGATGCGACGGGAAGGCCGGGAACTCTTTCCCGACGAAGCAGGGAAAGGATCCCTCATCTCGAGCTACGAGGCGGAAACGGGGCTCCTCTGGATGTGGGCGGGACCCTCGTGATTCCTCTCGAGTGGAGACGGGTATGTCGGGGAACTTCTTGATTTGCACCAAGGGTGTGAAGGAGCCTTTCGAAGTTCCAGAGGTGAGGTGTGATCAGCCTCGAGACGCCTCAGCAGAAATGGGCCTCATCTCGCCTGGAGGGGTGAACCTCCTGGATTTTCTCGAGTTGCGGCAGGTCTTCTCGAGTTACGACGGGGACCTCAGGGACCCGCTCTGGTGGCCTCAGGAAAGGCCAGTCCCCATGCGAGTTGCTAGGGGACCTCTCGGGATTCCTCTCCCGTCCATGCCGGGGCCTCAGTCTTTGTGTGGAGTCGGGGCCGGAACCTGAGGATTCCTCTCCAGTGTTGCCATGGATCTTGGGGTGCTTCTGAGTCTCCCCAGGGGAGTCAGGCCTCGTCTCGAGTGGGGGCATGCACGTGCGCTTTCCTCCCGAGCTGCAGCAGTAGTGTCACGCTTCCTGTCACGTGGATCAAGGGATCTGTGGCTTTCCCTCGAGGCTGTCCCTCGAGGCTTTCCCACGAGGCTTTCCCACAGGGCTGTGCCACGTGCCACCTTGGTGTGAGTCGATCCTCGGCGTGAAAGACGAGCCGGTGAAGGGAAAAGAGGTTCCTCTGGAATGGACTGAGACATCTGGGGGACTCTTGGAATGGTGGCACGACCCTGGAGTTCCTCTCGCCGTTCCTGTTGAGAGGGCCTCCTCTTGAGATGCGACGGGAACGCCGGGAACTCTTTCCCGACGAAGCAGGGAAAGGATCCCTCATCTCGAGCTACGAGGCGGAAAAGGGGCTCCTCTGGATGTGGGCGGGTCCCCCGTGATTCCTCTCGAGTGGAGACGGCTAGGTCGGGGAACTTCTTGATTTGCACCAAGGGTGTGAAGGACCCTTTCGAAGTTCCAGAGGGGAGGTGTGATCAGCCTCGAGACGCCTCAGCGGAAATGGGCCTCATCTCGCCTGGAGGGGAGAACCTCCTGGATTTTCTCGAGTTGCGGCAGGTCTTCTCGAGTTATGACGGGGACCTCAGGGACCCGCTCTGGTGGCCTCAGGAAAGGCCAGTCCCCATGCGAGTTGCTAGGGGACCTCTCGGGATTCCTCTCCCGTCCATGCCGGGGCCTCAGTCCTTGTGTGGAGTCGGGGACGGAACCTGAGGATTCCTCTCCAGTGTTGCCATGGATCTTGGGGTGCTTCTGAGTCTCCCCAGGGGAGTCAGGCCTCGTCTCGAGTGGGGGCATGCACGTGCGCTTTCCTCCCGAGCTGCAGCATTAGTGTCACGCTTCCTGTCACTTGGATCAAGGGATCTGTGGCTTTCCCTCGAGGCTGTCCCTCGAGGCTTTCCCACGAGGCTTTCCCACAGCGCTGTGCCACGTGCCACCTTGGTGTGAGTCGATCCTCGGCGTGAAAGACGAGCCGGTGAAGGGAAAAGAGGTTCCTCTGGAATGGACAGAGACATCTGGGGGACTCTTGGAATGGTGGCACGACCCTGGAGTTCCTCTCGCCATTCCTGTAGAGAGGGCCTCCTCTTGAGATGCGATGGGAACGCCGGGAACTCTTTCCCGCCGAAGCAGGGAAAGGATCCGTCATCTCGAGCTACGAGGCGGAAACGGGTCTCCTCTGGATGTGGGCGGGACCCCCGTGATTCCTCTCGAGTGGAGACGGCTAGGTCGCGGAACTTCTTGATTTGCACCAAGGGTGTGAAGGAGCCTTTCGAAGTTCCAGAGGTGAGGTGTGATCAGCCTCGAGACGCCTCAGCGGAAATGGGCCTCATCTCGCCTGGAGGGGAGAACCTCCTGGATTTTCTCGAGTTGCGGCAGGTCTTCTCGAGTTACGACGGGGACCTCAGGGACCCGCTCTGGTGGCCTCAGGAAAGGCCAGTCCCCATGCGAGTTGCTAGGGGACCTCTCGGGATTCCTCTCCCGTCCATGCCGGGGCCTCAGTCCTTGTGTGAAGTCGGGGCCGGAACCTGAGGATTCCTCTCCAGTGTTGCCATGGATCTTGGGGTGCTTCTGAGTCTCCCCAGGGGAGTCAGGCCTCGTCTCGAGTGGGGGCATGCACGTGCGCTTTCCTCCCGAGCTGCATCAGTAGTGTCACGCTTCCTGTCACGTGGATCAAGGGATCTGTGGCTTTCCCTCGAGGCTGTCCCTCGAGGCTTTCCCACGAGGCTTTCCCACAGGGCTGTGCCACGTGCCACCTTGGTGTGAGACGATCCTCGGCGTGAAAGAAGAGACGGTGAAGGGAAAAGAGGTTCCTCTGGAATGGACTGAGACATCTGGGGGACTCTTGGAATGGTGGCACGACCCTGGAGTTCCTCTCGCCGTTCCTGTTGAGAGGGCCTCCTCTTGAGATGCGACGGGAACGCCGGGAACTCTTTCCCGACGAAGCAGGGAAAGGATCCCTCATCTCGAGCTACGAGGCGGAAACGGGGCTCCTCTGGATGTGGGCGGGACCCTCGTGATTCCTCTCGAGTGGAGACGGGTATGTCGGGGAACTTCTTGATTTGCACCAAGGGTGTGAAGGAGCCTTTCGAAGTTCCAGAGGTGAGGTGTGATCAGCCTCGAGACGCCTCAGCAGAAATGGGCCTCATCTCGCCTGGAGGGGTGAACCTCCTGGATTTTCTCGAGTTGCGGCAGGTCTTCTCGAGTTACGACGGGGACCTCAGGGACCCGCTCTGGTGGCCTCAGGAAAGGCCAGTCCCCATGCGAGTTGCTAGGGGACCTCTCGGGATTCCTCTCCCGTCCATGCCGGGGCCTCAGTCTTTGTGTGGAGTCGGGGCCGGAACCTGAGGATTCCTCTCCAGTGTTGCCATGGATCTTGGGGTGCTTCTGAGTCTCCCCAGGGGAGTCAGGCCTCGTCTCGAGTGGGGGCATGCACGTGCGCTTTCCTCCCGAGCTGCAGCAGTAGTGTCACGCTTCCTGTCACGTGGATCAAGGGATCTGTGGCTTTCCCTCGAGGCTGTCCCTCGAGGCTTTCCCACGAGGCTTTCCCACAGGGCTGTGCCACGTGCCACCTTGGTGTGAGTCGATCCTCGGCGTGAAAGACGAGCCGGTGAAGGGAAAAGAGGTTCCTCTGGAATGGACTGAGACATCTGGGGGACTCTTGGAATGGTGGCACGACCCTGGAGTTCCTCTCGCCGTTCCTGTTGAGAGGGCCTCCTCTTGAGATGCGACGGGAACGCCGGGAACTCTTTCCCGACGAAGCAGGGAAAGGATCCCTCATCTCGAGCTACGAGGCGGAAAAGGGGCTCCTCTGGATGTGGGCGGGTCCCCCGTGATTCCTCTCGAGTGGAGACGGCTAGGTCGGGGAACTTCTTGATTTGCACCAAGGGTGTGAAGGACCCTTTCGAAGTTCCAGAGGGGAGGTGTGATCAGCCTCGAGACGCCTCAGCGGAAATGGGCCTCATCTCGCCTGGAGGGGAGAACCTCCTGGATTTTCTCGAGTTGCGGCAGGTCTTCTCGAGTTATGACGGGGACCTCAGGGACCCGCTCTGGTGGCCTCAGGAAAGGCCAGTCCCCATGCGAGTTGCTAGGGGACCTCTCGGGATTCCTCTCCCGTCCATGCCGGGGCCTCAGTCCTTGTGTGGAGTCGGGGACGGAACCTGAGGATTCCTCTCCAGTGTTGCCATGGATCTTGGGGTGCTTCTGAGTCTCCCCAGGGGAGTCAGGCCTCGTCTCGAGTGGGGGCATGCACGTGCGCTTTCCTCCCGAGCTGCAGCATTAGTGTCACGCTTCCTGTCACGTGGATCAAGGGATCTGTGGCTTTCCCTCGAGGCTGTCCCTCGAGGCTTTCCCACGAGGCTTTCCCACAGCGCTGTGCCACGTGCCACCTTGGTGTGAGTCGATCCTCGGCGTGAAAGACGAGCCGGTGAAGGGAAAAGAGGTTCCTCTGGAATGGACAGAGACATCTGGGGGACTCTTGGAATGGTGGCACGACCCTGGAGTTCCTCTCGCCATTCCTGTAGAGAGGGCCTCCTCTTGAGATGCGATGGGAACGCCGGGAACTCTTTCCCGCCGAAGCAGGGAAAGGATCCCTCATCTCGAGCTACGAGGCGGAAACGGGGCTCCTCTGGATGTGGGCGGGACCCTCGTGATTCCTCTCGAGTGGAGACGGGTATGTCGGGGAACTTCTTGATTTGCACCAAGGGTGTGAAGGACCCTTTCGAAGTTCCAGAGGGGAGGTGTGATCAGCCTCGAGACGCCTCAGCGGAAATGGGCCTCATCTCGCCTGGAGGGGAGAACCTCCTGGATTTTCTCGAGTTGCGGCAGGTCTTCTCGAGTTACGACGGGGACCTCAGGGACCCGCTCTGGTGGCCTCAGGAAAGGCCAGTCCCCATGCGAGTTGCTAGGGGACCTCTCGGGATTCCTCTCCCGTCCATGCCGGGGCCTCAGTCTTTGTGTGGAGTCGGGTCCGGAACCTGAGGATTCCTCTCCAGTGTTGCCATGGATCTTGGGGTGCTTCTGAGTCTCCCCAGGGGAGTCAGGCCTCGTCTCGAGTGGGGGCATGCACGTGCGCTTTCCTCCCGAGCTGCAGCAGTAGTGTCACGCTTCCTGTCACGTGGATCAAGGGATCTGTGGCTTTCCCTCGAGGCTGTCCCTCGAGGCTTTCCCACGAGGCTTTCCCACAGGGCTGTGCCACGTGCCACCTTGGTGTGAGTCGATCCTCGGCGTGAAAGACGAGCCGGAGAAGGGAAAAGAGGTTCCTCTGGAATGGACTGAGACATCTGGGGGACTCTTGGAATGGTGGCACGACCCTGGAGTTCCTCTCGCCGTTCCTGTTGAGAGGGCCTCCTCTTGAGATGCGACGGGAACGCCGGGAACTCTTTCCCGACGAAGCAGGGAAAGGATCCCTCATCTCGAGCTACGAGGCGGAAAAGGGGCTCCTCTGGATGTGGGCGGGTCCCCCGTGATTCCTCTCGAGTGGAGACGGCTAGGTCGGGGAACTTCTTGATTTGCACCAAGGGTGTGAAGGACCCTTTCGAAGTTCCAGAGGGGAGGTGTGATCAGCCTCGAGACGCCTCAGCGGAAATGGGCCTCATCTCGCCTGGAGGGGAGAACCTCCTGGATTTTCTCGAGTTGCGGCAGGTCTTCTCGAGTTACGACGGGGACCTCAGGGACCCGCTCTGGTGGCCTCAGGAAAGGCCAGTCCCCATGCGAGTTGCTAGGGGACCTCTCGGGATTCCTCTCCCGTCCATGCCGGGGCCTCAGTCCTTGTGTGGAGTCGGGGACGGAACCTGAGGATTCCTCTCCAGTGTTGCCATGGATCTTGGGGTGCTTCTGAGTCTCCCCAGGGGAGTCAGGCCTCGTCTCGAGTGGGGGCATGCACGTGCGCTTTCCTCCCGAGCTGCAGCATTAGTGTCACGCTTCCTGTCACGTGGATCAAGGGATCTGTGGCTTTCCCTCGAGGCTGTCCCTCGAGGCTTTCCCACGAGGCTTTCCCACAGCGCTGTGCCACGTGCCACCTTGGTGTGAGTCGATCCTCGGCGTGAAAGACGAGCCGGTGAAGGGAAAAGAGGTTCCTCTGGAATGGACAGAGACATCTGGGGGACTCTTGGAATGGTGGCACGACCCTGGAGTTCCTCTCGCCATTCCTGTAGAGAGGGCCTCCTCTTGAGATGCGATGGGAACGCCGGGAACTCTTTCCCGACGAAGCAGGGAAAGGATCCCTCATCTCGAGCTACGAGGCGGAAACGGGGCTCCTCTGGATGTGGGCGGGACCCTCGTGATTCATCTCGAGTGGAGACGGGTGTGTCGGGGAACTTCTTGACTTGCACCAAGGGTGTGAAGGACCCTTTAGAAGTTCCAGAGGGGAGGTGTGATCAGCCTCGAGACGCCTCAGCGGAAATGGGCCTCATCTCGCCTGGAGGGGAGAACCTCCTGGATTTTCTCGAGTTGCGGCAGGTCTTCTCGAGTTACGACGGGGACCTCAGGGACCCGCTCTGGTGGCCTCAGGAAAGGCCAGTCCCCATGCGAGTTGCTAGGGGACCTCTCGGGATTCCTCTCCCGTCCATGCCGGGGCCTCAGTCCTTGTGTGGAGTCGGGGCCGGGACCTGAGGATTCCTCTCCAGTGTTGCCATGGATCTTGGGGTGCTTCTGAGTCTCCCCAGGGGAGTCAGGCCTCGTCTCGAGTGGGGGCATGCACGTGCGCTTTCCTCCCGAGCTGCAGCAGTAGTGTCACGCTTCCTGTCACGTGGATCAAGGGATCTGTGGCTTTCCCTCGAGGCTGTCCCTCGAGGCTTTCCCACGAGGCTTTCCCACAGGGCTGTGCCACGTGCCACCTTGGTGTGAGTCGATCCTCGGCGTGAAAGACGAGCCGGTGAAGGGAAAAGAGGTTCCTCTGGAATGGACTGAGACATCTGGGGGACTCTTGGAATGGTGGCACGACCCTGGAGTTCCTCTCGCCGTTCCTGTAGAGACGGCCTCCTCTAGAAGATGCGACGGGAACGCCAGGAACTCTTTCCCGACGAAGCAGGGAAAGGATCCGTCATCTCGAGCTACGAGGCGGAAACGGGTCTCCTCTGGATGTGGGCGGGACCCCCGTTATTCCTCTCGAGTGGAGACGGCTAGGTCGGGGAACTTCTTGATTTGCACCAAGGGTGTGAAGGAGCCTTTTGAAGTTCCAGAGGTGAGGTGTGATCAGCCTCGAGACGCCTCAGCAGAAATGGGCCTCATCTCGCCTGGAGGGGTGAACCTCCTGGATTTTCTCGAGTTGCGGCAGGTCTTCTCGAGTTACGACGGGGACCTGAGGGACCCGCTCTGGTGGCCTCAGGAAAGGCCAGTCCCCATGCGAGTTGCTAGGGGACCTCTCGGGATTCCTCTCCCGTCCATGCCGGGGCCTCAGTCCTTGTGTGGAGTCGGGGCCGGAACCTGAGGATTCCTCTCCAGTGTTGCCATGGATCTTGGGGTGCTTCTGAGTCTCCCCAGGGGAGTCAGGCCTCGTCTCGAGTGGGGGCATGCACGTGCGCTTTCCTCCCGAGCTGCAGCAGTAGTGTCACGCTTCCTGTCACGTGGATCAAGGGATCTGTGGCTTTCCCTCGAGGCTGTCCCTCGAGGCTTTCCCACGAGGCTTTCCCACAGGGCTGTGCCACGTGCCACCTTGGTGTGAGTCGATCCTCGGCGTGAAAGACGAGCCGGTGAAGGGAAAAGAGGTTCCTCTGGAATGGACTGAGACATCTGGGGGACTCTTGGAATGGTGGCACGACCCTGGAGTTCCTCTCGCCGTTCCTGTTGAGAGGGCCTCCTCTTGAGATGCGACGGGAACGCCGGGAACTCTTTCCCGACGAAGCAGGGAAAGGATCCCTCATCTCGAGCTACGAGGCGGAAAAGGGGCTCCTCTGGATGTGGGCGGGTCCCCCGTGATTCCTCTCGAGTGGAGACGGCTAGGTCGGGGAACTTCTTGATTTGCACCAAGGGTGTGAAGGACCCTTTCGAAGTTCCAGAGGGGAGGTGTGATCAGCCTCGAGACGCCTCAGCGGAAATGGGCCTCATCTCGCCTGGAGGGGAGAACCTCCTGGATTTTCTCGAGTTGCGGCAGGTCTTCTCGAGTTATGACGGGGACCTCAGGGACCCGCTCTGGTGGCCTCAGGAAAGGCCAGTCCCCATGCGAGTTGCTAGGGGACCTCTCGGGATTCCTCTCCCGTCCATGCCGGGGCCTCAGTCCTTGTGTGGAGTCGGGGACGGAACCTGAGGATTCCTCTCCAGTGTTGCCATGGATCTTGGGGTGCTTCTGAGTCTCCCCAGGGGAGTCAGGCCTCGTCTCGAGTGGGGGCATGCACGTGCGCTTTCCTCCCGAGCTGCAGCATTAGTGTCACGCTTCCTGTCACGTGGATCAAGGGATCTGTGGCTTTCCCTCGAGGCTGTCCCTCGAGGCTTTCCCACGAGGCTTTCCCACAGCGCTGTGCCACGTGCCACCTTGGTGTGAGTCGATCCTCGGCGTGAAAGACGAGCCGGTGAAGGGAAAAGAGGTTCCTCTGGAATGGACAGAGACATCTGGGGGACTCTTGGAATGGTGGCACGACCCTGGAGTTCCTCTCGCCATTCCTGTAGAGAGGGCCTCCTCTTGAGATGCGATGGGAACGCCGGGAACTCTTTCCCGACGAAGCAGGGAAAGGATCCCTCATCTCGAGCTACGAGGCGGAAACGGGGCTCCTCTGGATGTGGGCGGGACCCTCGTGATTCCTCTCGAGTGGAGACGGGTATGTCGGGGAACTTCTTGATTTGCACCAAATGTGTGAATGACCCTTTCGAAGTTCCAGAGGGGAGGTGTGATCAGCCTCGAGACGCCTCAGCGGAAATGGGCCTCATCTCGCCTGGAGGGGCGAACCTCCTGGATTTTCTCGAGTTGCGGCAGGTCTTCTCGAGTTACGACGGGGACCTCAGGGACCCGCTCTGGTGGCCTCAGGAAAGGCCAGTCCCCATGCGAATTGCTAGGGGACCTCTCGGGATTCCTCTCCCGTCCATGCCGGGGCCTCAGTCTTTGTGTGGAGTCGGGGCCGGAACCTGAGGATTCCTCTCCAGTGTTGCCATGGATCTTGGGGTGCTTCTGAGTCTCCCCAGGGGAGTCAGGCCTCGTCTCGAGTGGGGGCATGCACGTGCGCTTTCCTCCCGAGCTGCAGCAGTAGTGTCACGCTTCCTGTCACGTGGATCAAGGGATCTGTGGCTTTCCCTCGAGGCTGTCCCTCGAGGCTTTCCCACGAGGCTTTCCCACAGGGCTGTGCCACGTGCCACCTTGGTGTGAGTCGATCCTCGGCGTGAAAGACGAGCCGGTGAAGGGAAAAGAGGTTCCTCTGGAATGGACTGAGACATCTGGGGGACTCTTGGAATGGTGGCACGACCCTGGAGTTCCTCTCGCCGTTCCTGTAGAGAGGGCCTCCTCTTGAGATGCGATGGGAACGCCGGGAACTCTTTCCCGATGAAGCAGGGAAAGGATCCCTCATCTCGAGCTACGAGGCGGAAACGGGGCTCCTCTGGATGTGGGCGGGACCCTCGTGATTCCTCTCGAGTGGAGACGGGTATGTCGGGGAACTTCTTGATTTGCACCAAGGGTGTGAAGGACCCTTTCGAAGTTCCAGAGGTGAGGTGTGATCAGCCTCGAGACGCCTCAGCGGAAATGGGCCTCATCTCGCCTGGAGGGGAGAACCTCCTGGATTTTCTCGAGTTGCGGCAGGTCTTCTCGAGTTACGACGGGGACCTGAGGGACCCGCTCTGGTGGCCTCAGGAAAGGCCAGTCCCCATGCGAGTTGCTAGGGGACCTCTCGGGATTCCTCTCTCGTCCATGCCGGGGCCTCAGTCCTTGTGTGGAGTCGGGGCCGGAACCTGAGGATTCCTCTCCAGTGTTGCCATGGAGCTTGGGGTGCTTCTGAGTCTCCCCAGGGGAGTCAGGCCTCGTCTCGAGTGGGGGCATGCACGTGCGCTTTCCTCCCGAGCTGCAGCAGTAGTGTCACGCTTCCTGTCACGTGGATCAAGGGATCTGTGGCTTTCCCTCGAGGCTGTCCCTCGAGGCTTTCCCACGAGGCTTTCCCACATGGCTGTGCCAAGTGCCACCTTGGTGTGAGTCGATCCTCGGCGTGAAAGACGAGCCGGTGAAGGGAAAAGAGGTTCCTCTGGAATGGACTGAGACATCTGGGGGTCTCTTGGAATGGTGGCACGACCCTGCAGTTCCTCTCGCCGTTCCTGTTGAGAGGGCCTCCTCTTGAGATGCGACGGGAACGCCGGGAACACTTTCCCGACGAAGCAGGGAAACGATCCCTCATCTCGAGCTACGAGGCGGAAACGGGGCTCCTCTGGATGTGGGCGGGACCCTCGTGATTCCTCTCGAGTGGAGACGGGTATGTCGGGGAACTTCTTGATTTGCACCAAGGGTGTGAAGGAGCCTTTCGAAGTTCCAGAGGTGAGGTGTGATCAGCCTCGAGACGCCTCAGCGGAAATGAGCCTCATCTCGCCTGGAGGGGAGAACCTCCTGGATTTTCTCGAGTTGCGGCAGGTCTTCTCGAGTTACGACGGGGACCTCAGGGACCCGCTCTGGTGGCCTCAGGAAAGGCCAGTCCCCATGCGAGTTGCTAGGGGACCTCTCGGGATTCCTCTCCCGTCCATGCCGGGGCCTCAGTCCTTGTGTGGAGTCGGGGCCGGAACCTGAGGATTCCTCTCCAGTGTTGCCATGGATCTTGGGGTGCTTCTGAGTCTCCCCAGGGGAGTCAGGCCTCGTCTCGAGTGGGGGCATGCACGTGCGCTTTCCTCCCGAGCTGCAGCAGTAGTGTCACGCTTCCTGTCACGTGGATCAAGGGATCTGTGGCTTTCCCTCGAGGCTGTCCCTCGAGGCTTTCCCACGAGGCTTTCCCACAGGGCTGTGCCACGTGCCACCTTGGTGTGAGTCGATCCTCGGCGTGAAAGACGAGCCGGTGAAGGGAAAAGAGGTTCCTCTGGAATGGACTGAGACATCTGGGGGACTCTTGGAATGGTGGCACGACCCTGCAGTTCCTCTCGCCGTTCCTGTAGAGACGGCCTCCTCTAGAAGATGCGACGGGAACGCCAGGAACTCTTTCCCGACGAAGCAGGGAAAGGATCCCTCATCTCGAGCTACGAGGCGGAAACGGGGCTCCTCTGGATGTGGGCGGGACCCTCGTGATTCCTCTCGAGTGGAGACGGGTATGTCGGGGAACTTCTTGATTTGCACCAAGGGTGTGAAGGAGCCTTTCGAATTTCCAGAGGTGAGGTGTGATCAGCCTCGAGACGCCTCAGCGGAAATGGGCCTCATCTCGCCTGGAGGGGTGAACCTCCTGGATTTTCTCGAGTTGCGGCAGGCCTTCTCGAGTTACGACGGGGACCTCAGGGACCCGCTCTGGTGGCCTCAGGAAAGGCCAGTCCCCATGCGAGTTGCCAGGGGACCTCTCGGGATTCCTCTCCCGTCCATGCCGGGGCCTCAGTCTTTGTGTGGAGTCGGGGCCGGAACCTGAGGATTCCTCTCCAGTGTTGCCATGTATCTTGGGGTGCTTCTGAGTCTCCCCAGGGGAGTCAGGCCTCGTCTCGAGTGGGGGCATGCACGTGCGCTTTCCTCCCGAGCTGCAGCAGTAGTGTCACGCTTCCTGTCACGTGGATCAAGGGATCTGTGGCTTTCCCTCGAGGCTGTCCCTCGAGGCTTTCCCACGAGGCTTTCCCACAGGGCTGTGCCACGTGCCACCTTGGTGTGAGTCGATCCTCGGCGTGAAAGACGAGCCGGTGAAGGGAAAAGAGGTTCCTCTGGAATGGACTGAGACATCTGGGGGACTCTTGGAATGGTGGCACGACCCTGGAGTTCCTCTCGCCGTTCCTGTTGAGAGGGCCTCCTCTTGAGATGCGACGGGAACGCCGGGAACTCTTTCCCGACGAAGCAGGGAAAGGATCCCTCATCTCGAGCTACGAGGCGGAAAAGGGGCTCCTCTGGATGTGGGCGGGTCCCCCGTGATTCCTCTCGAGTGGAGACGGCTAGGTCGGGGAACTTCTTGATTTGCACCAAGGGTGTGAAGGACCCTTTCGAAGTTCCAGAGGGGAGGTGTGATCAGCCTCGAGACGCCTCAGCGGAAATGGGCCTCATCTCGCCTGGAGGGGAGAACCTCCTGGATTTTCTCGAGTTGCGGCAGGTCTTCTCGAGTTACGACGGGGACCTCAGGGACCCGCTCTGGTGGCCTCAGGAAAGGCCAGTCCCCATGCGAGTTGCTAGGGGACCTCTCGGGATTCCTCTCCCGTCCATGCCGGGGCCTCAGTCCTTGTGTGGAGTCGGGGCCGGAACCTGAGGATTCCTCTCCAGTGTTGCCATGGATCTTGGGGTGCTTCTGAGTCTCCCCAGGGGAGTCAGGCCTCGTCTCGAGTGGGGGCATGCACGTGCACTTTCCTCCCGAGCTGCAGCAGTAGTGTCACGCTTCCTGTCACGTGGATCAAGGGATCTGTGGCTTTCCCTCGAGGCTGTCCCTCGAGGCTTTCCCACGAGGCTTTCCCACAGGGCTGTGCCACGTGCCACCTTGGTGTGAGTCGATCCTTGGCGTGAAAGACGAGCCGGTGAAGGGAAAAGAGGTTCCTCTGGAATGGACTGAGACATCTGGGGGACTCTTGGAATGGTGGCACGACCCTGGAGTTCCTCTCGCCGTTCCTGTAGAGACGGCCTCCTCTAGAAGATGCGACGGGAACGCCAGGAACTCTTTCCCGAAGAAGCAGGGAAAGGATCCGTCATCTCGAGCTACGAGGCGGAAACGGGGCTCCTCTGGATGTGGGCGGGACCCCCGTGATTCCTCTCGAGTGGAGACGGCTAGGTCGGGGAACTTCTTGATTTGCACCAAGGGTGTGAAGGAGCCTTTCGAAGTTCCAGAGGTGAGGTGTGATCAGCCTCGAGACGCCTCAGCGGAAATTGGCGTCATCTCGCCTGGAGGGGAGAACCTCCTGGATTTTCTCGAGTTGCGGCAGGTCTTCTCGAGTTACGACGGGGACCTCAGGGACCCGCTCTGTTGGCCTCAGGAAAGGCCAGTCCCCATGCGAGTTTCTAGGGGACCTCTCGGGATTCCTCTCCCGTCCATGCCGGGGCCTCAGTCCTTGTGTGAAGTCGGGGCCGGAACCTGAGGATTCCTCTCCAGTGTTGCCATGGATCTTGGGGTGCTTCTGAGTCTCCCCAGGGGAGTCAGGCCTCGTCTCGAGTGGGGGCATGCACGTGCGCTTTCCTCCCGAGCTGCAGCAGTAGTGTCACGCTTCCTGTCACGTGGATCAAGGGATCTGTGGCTTTCCCTCGAGGCTGTCCCTCGAGGCTTTCCCACGAGGCTTTCCCACAGGGCTGTGCCACGTGCCACCTTGGTGTGAGTCGATCCTCGGCGTGAAAGACGAGCCGGTGAAGGGAAAAGAGGTTCCTCTGGAATGGACTGAGACATCTGGGGGACTCTTGGAATGGTGGCACGACCCTGCAGTTCCTCTCGCCGTTCCTGTAGAGACGGCCTCCTCTAGAAGATGCGACGGGAACGCCAGGAACTCTTTCCCGACGAAGCAGGGAAAGGATCCCTCATCTCGAGCTACGAGGCGGAAACGGGGCTCCTCTGGATGTGGGCGGGACCCTCGTGATTCCTCTCGAGTGGAGACGGGTATGTCGGGGAACTTCTTGATTTGCACCAAGGGTGTGAAGGAGCCTTTCGAATTTCCAGAGGTGAGGTGTGATCAGCCTCGAGACGCCTCAGCGGAAATGGGCCTCATCTCGCCTGGAGGGGTGAACCTCCTGGATTTTCTCGAGTTGCGGCAGGTCTTCTCGAGTTACGACGGGGACCTCAGGGACCCGCTCTGGTGGCCTCAGGAAAGGCCAGTCCCCATGCGAGTTGCCAGGGGACCTCTCGGGATTCCTCTCCCGTCCATGCCGGGGCCTCAGTCTTTGTGTGGAGTCGGGGCCGGAACCTGAGGATTCCTCTCCAGTGTTGCCATGTATCTTGGGGTGCTTCTGAGTCTCCCCAGGGGAGTCAGGCCTCGTCTCGAGTGGGGGCATGCACGTGCGCTTTCCTCCCGAGCTGCAGCAGTAGTGTCACGCTTCCTGTCACGTGGATCAAGGGATCTGTGGCTTTCCCTCGAGGCTGTCCCTCGAGGCTTTCCCACGAGGCTTTCCCACAGGGCTGTGCCACGTGCCACCTTGGTGTGAGTCGATCCTCGGCGTGAAAGACGAGCCGGTGAAGGGAAAAGAGGTTCCTCTGGAATGGACTGAGACATCTGGGGGACTCTTGGAATGGTGGCACGACCCTGGAGTTCCTCTCGCCGTTCCTGTTGAGAGGGCCTCCTCTTGAGATGCGACGGGAACGCCGGGAACTCTTTCCCGACGAAGCAGGGAAAGGATCCCTCATCTCGAGCTACGAGGCGGAAAAGGGGCTCCTCTGGATGTGGGCGGGTCCCCCGTGATTCCTCTCGAGTGGAGACGGCTAGGTCGGGGAACTTCTTGATTTGCACCAAGGGTGTGAAGGACCCTTTCGAAGTTCCAGAGGGGAGGTGTGATCAGCCTCGAGACGCCTCAGCGGAAATGGGCCTCATCTCGCCTGGAGGGGAGAACCTCCTGGATTTTCTCGAGTTGCGGCAGGTCTTCTCGAGTTACGACGGGGACCTCAGGGACCCGCTCTGGTGGCCTCAGGAAAGGCCAGTCCCCATGCGAGTTGCTAGGGGACCTCTCGGGATTCCTCTCCCGTCCATGCCGGGGCCTCAGTCCTTGTGTGGAGTCGGGGCCGGAACCTGAGGATTCCTCTCCAGTGTTGCCATGGATCTTGGGGTGCTTCTGAGTCTCCCCAGGGGAGTCAGGCCTCGTCTCGAGTGGGGGCATGCACGTGCACTTTCCTCCCGAGCTGCAGCAGTAGTGTCACGCTTCCTGTCACGTGGATCAAGGGATCTGTGGCTTTCCCTCGAGGCTGTCCCTCGAGGCTTTCCCACGAGGCTTTCCCACAGGGCTGTGCCACGTGCCACCTTGGTGTGAGTCGATCCTTGGCGTGAAAGACGAGCCGGTGAAGGGAAAAGAGGTTCCTCTGGAATGGACTGAGACATCTGGGGGACTCTTGGAATGGTGGCACGACCCTGGAGTTCCTCTCGCCGTTCCTGTAGAGACGGCCTCCTCTAGAAGATGCGACGGGAACGCCAGGAACTCTTTCCCGAAGAAGCAGGGAAAGGATCCGTCATCTCGAGCTACGAGGCGGAAACGGGGCTCCTCTGGATGTGGGCGGGACCCTCGTGATTCCTCTCGAGTGGAGACGGGTATGTCGGGGAACTTCTTGATTTGCACCAAGGGTGTGAAGGAGCCTTTCGAAGTTCCAGAGGTGAGGTGTGATCAGCCTCGAGACGCCTCAGCGGAAATGGGCCTCATCTCGCCTGGAGGGGTGAACCTCCTGGATTTTCTCGAGTTGCGGCAGGTCTTCTCGAGTTACGACGGGGACCTCAGGGACCCGCTCTGGTGGCCTCAGGAAAGGCCAGTCCCCATGCGAGTTGCTAGGGGACCTCTCGGGATTCCTCTCCCGTCCATGCCGGGGCCTCAGTCTTTGTGTGGAGTCGGGGCCGGAACCTGAGGATTCCTCTCCAGTGTTGCCATGTATCTTGGAGTGCTTCTGAGTCTCCCCAGGGGAGTCAGGCCTCGTCTCGAGTGGGGGCATGCACGTGCGCTTTCCTCCCGAGCTGCAGCAGTAGTGTCACGCTTCCTGTCACGTGGATCAAGGGATCTGTGGCTTTCCCTCGAGGCTGTCCCTCGAGGCTTTCCCACGAGGCTTTCCCACAGGGCTGTGCCACGTGCCACCTTGGTGTGAGTCGATCCTCGGCGTGAAAGACGAGCCGGTGAAGGGAAAAGAGGTTCCTCTGGAATGGACTGAGACATCTGGGGGACTCTTGGAATGGTGGCACGACCCTGGAGTTCCTCTCGCCGTTCCTGTTGAGAGGGCCTCCTCTTGAGATGCGACGGGAACGCCGGGAACTCTTTCCCGACGAAGCAGGGAAAGGATCCCTCATCTCGAGCAACGAGGCGGAAAAGGGGCTCCTCTGGATGTGGGCGGGTCCCCCGTGATTCCTCTCGAGTGGAGACGGCTAGGTCGGGGAACTTCTTGATTTGCACCAAGGGTGTGAAGGACCCTTTCGAAGTTCCAGAGGTGAGGTGTGATCAGCCTCGAGACGCCTCAGCGGAAATTGGCGTCATCTCGCCTGGAGGGGAGAACCTCCTGGATTTTCTCGAGTTGCGGCAGGTCTTCTCGAGTTACGACGGGGACCTCAGGGACCCGCTCTGTTGGCCTCAGGAAAGGCCAGTCCCCATGCGAGTTGCTAGGGGACCTCTCGGGATTCCTCTCCCGTCCATGCCGGGGCCTCAGTCCTTGTGTGAAGTCGGGGCCGGAACCTGAGGATTCCTCTCCAGTGTTGCCATGGATCTTGGGGTGCTTCTGAGTCTCCCCAGGGGAGTCAGGCCTCGTCTCGAGTGGGGGCATGCACGTGCGCTTTCCTCCCGAGCTTCAGCAGTAGTGTCACGCTTCCTGTCACGTGGATCAAGGGATCTGTGGCTTTCCCTCGAGGCTGTCCCTCGAGGCTTTCCCACAGGGCTGTGCCACGTGCCACCTTGGTGTGAGTCGATCCTCGGCGTGAAAGACGAGCCGGTGAAGGGAAAAGAGGTTCCTCTGGAATGGACTGAGACATCTGGGGGACTCTTGGAATGGTGGCACGACCCTGGAGTTCCTCTCGCCGTTCCTGTTGAGAGGGCCTCCTCTTGAGATGCGACGGGAACGCCGGGAACTCTTTCCCGACGAAGCAGGGAAAGGATCCCTCATCTCGAGCTACGAGGCGGAAACGGGGCTCCTCTGGATGTGGGCGGGACCCTCGTGATTCCTCTCGAGTGGAGACGGCTAGGTCGGGGAACTTCTTGATTTGCACCAAGGGTGTGAAGGAGCCTTTCGAAGTTCCAGAGGTGAGGTGTGATCAGCCTCGAGACGCCTCAGCGGAAATGGGCCTCATCTCGCCTGGAGGGGTGAACCTCCTGGATTTTCTCGAGTTGCGGCAGGTCTTCTCGAGTTACGACGGGGACCTCAGGGACCCGCTCTGGTGGCCTCAGGAAAGGCCAGTCCCCATGCGAGTTGCTAGGGGACCTCTCGGGATTCCTCTCCCGTCCATTTCGGGGCCTCAGTCTTTGTGTGGAGTCGGGGCCGGAACCTGAGGATTCCTCTCCAGTGTTGCCATGGATCTTGGGGTGCTTCTGAGTCTCCCCAGGGGAGTCAGGCCTCGTCTCGAGTGGGGGCATGCACGTGCGCTTTCCTCCCGAGCTGCAGCAGTAGTGTCACGCTTCCTGTCACGTGGATCAAGGGATCTGTGGCTTTCCCTCGAGGCTGTCCCTCGAGGCTTTCCCACGAGGCTTTCCCACAGGGCTGTGCCACGTGCCACCTTGGTGTGAGTCGATCCTCGGCGTGAAAAACGAGCCGGTGAAGGGAAAAGAGGTTCCTCTGGAATGGACTGAGACATCTGGGGGACTCTTGGAATGGTGACACGACCCTGGAGTTCCTCTCGCCGTTCCTGTTGAGAGGGCCTCCTCTTGAGATGCGACGGGAACGCCGGGAACTCTTTCCCGACGAAGCAGGGAAAGGATCCCTCATCTCGAGCTACGAGGCGGAAAAGGGGCTCCTCTGGATGTGGGCGGGTCCCCCGTGATTCCTCTCGAGTGGAGACGGCTAGGTCGGGGAACTTCTTGATTTGCACCAAGGGTGTGAAGGACCCTTTCGAAGTTCCAGAGGGGAGGTGTGATCAGCCTCGAGACGCCTCAGCGGAAATGGGCCTCATCTCGCCTGGAGGGGAGAACCTCCTGGATTTTCTCGAGTTGCGGCAGGTCTTCTCGAGTTATGACGGGGACCTCAGGGACCCGCTCTGGTGGCCTCAGGAAAGGCCAGTCCCCATGCGAGTTGCTAGGGGACCTCTCGGGATTCCTCTCCCGTCCATGCCGGGGCCTCAGTCCTTGTGTGGAGTCGGGGACGGAACCTGAGGATTCCTCTCCAGTGTTGCCATGGATCTTGGGGTGCTTCTGAGTCTCCCCAGGGGAGTCAGGCCTCGTCTCGAGTGGGGGCATGCACGTGCGCTTTCCTCCCGAGCTGCAGCAGTAGTGTCACGCTTCCTGTCACGTGGATCAAGGGATCTGTGGCTTTCCCTCGAGGCTGTCCCTCGAGGCTTTCCCACGAGGCTTTCCCACAGGGCTGTGCCACGTGCCACCTTGGTGTGAGTCGATCCCCGGCGTGAAAGACGAGCCGGAGAAGGGAAAAGAGGTTCCTCTGGAATGGACTGAGACATCTGGGGGACTCTTGGAATGGTGGCACGACCCTGGAGTTCCTCTCGCCGTTCCTGTTGAGAGGGCCTCCTCTTGAGATGCGACGGGAACGCCGGGAACTCTTTCCCGACGAAGCAGGGAAAGGATCCCTCATCTCGAGCTACGAGGCGGAAAAGGGGCTCCTCTGGATGTGGGCGGGTCCCCCGTGATTCCTCTCGAGTGGAGACGGCTTGGTCGGGGAACTTCTTGATTTGCACCAAGGGTGTGAAGGACCCTTTCGAAGTTCCAGAGGGGAGGTGTGATCAGCCTCGAGACGCCTCAGCGGAAATGGGCCTCATCTCGCCTGGAGGGGAGAACCTCCTGGATTTTCTCGAGTTGCGGCAGGTCTTCTCGAGTTACGACGGGGACCTCAGGGACCCGCTCTGGTGGCCTCAGGAAAGGCCAGTCCCCATGCGAGTTGCTAGGGGACCTCTCGGGATTCCTCTCCCGTCCATGCCGGGGCCTCAGTCCTTGTGTGGAGTCGGGGCCGGAACCTGAGGATTCCTCTCCAGTGTTGCCATGGATCTTGGGGTGCTTCTGAGTCTCCCCAGGGGAGTCAGGCCTCGTCTCGAGTGGGGGCATGCACGTGCGCTTTCCTCCCGAGCTGCAGCATTAGTGTCACGCTTCCTGTCACGTGGATCAAGGGATCTGTGGCTTTCCCTCGAGGCTGTCCCTCGAGGCTTTCCCACGAGGCTTTCCCACAACGCTGTGCCACGTGCCACCTTGGTGTGAGTCGATCCTCGGCGTGAAAGACGAGCCGGTGAAGGGAAAAGAGGTTCCTCTGGAATGGACAGAGACATCTGGGGGACTCTTGGAATGGTGGCACGACCCTGGAGTTCCTCTCGCCATTCCTGTAGAGAGGGCCTCCTCTTGAGATGCGACGGGAACGCCGGGAACTCTTTCCCGACGAAGCAGGGAAAGGATCCCTCATCTCGAGCTACGAGGCGGAAACGGGGCTCCTCTGGATGTGGGCGGGACCCTCGTGATTCCTCTCGAGTGGAGACGGCTAGGTCGGGGAACTTCTTGATTTGCAGCAAGGGTGTGAAGGGACCTTTCGAAGTTCCAGAGGTGAGGTGTGATCAGCCTCGAGACGCCTCAGCGGAAATGGGCCTCATCTCGCCTGGAGGGGAGAACCTCCTGGATTTTCTCGAGTTGCGGCAGGTCTTCTCGAGTTACGACGGGGACCTGAGGGACCCGCTCTGGTGGCCTCAGGAAAGGCCAGTCCCCATGCGAGTTGCTAGGGGACCTCTCGGGATTCCTCTCCCGTCCATGCCGGGGCCTCAGTCCTTGTGTGGAGTCGGGGCCGGAACCTGAGGATTCCTCTCCAGTGTTGCCATGGATCTTGGGGTGCTTCTGAGTCTCCCCAGGGGAGTCAGGCCTCGTCTCGAGTGGGGGCATGCACGTGCGCTTTCCTCCCGAGCTGCAGCAGTAGTGTCACGCTTCCTGTCACGTGGATCAAGGGATCTGTGGATTTCCCTCGAGGCTGTCCCTCGAGGCTTTCCCACGAGGCTTTCCCACATGGCTGTGCCAAGTGCCACCTTGGTGTGAGTCGATCCTCGGCGTGAAAGACGAGCCGGTGAAGGGAAAAGAGGTTCCTCTGGAATGGACTGAGACATCTGGGGGACTCTTGGAATGGTGGCATGACCCTGCAGTTCCTCTCGCCGTTCCTGTTGAGAGGGCCTCCTCTTGAGATGCGACGGGAGCGCCGGGAACACTTTCCCGACGAAGCAGGGAAACGATCCCTCATCTCGAGCTACGAGGCGGAAACGGGGCTCCTCTGGATGTGGGCGGGACCCTCGTGATTCCTCTCGAGTGGAGACGGGTATGTCGGGGAACTTCTTGATTTGCACCAAGGGTGTGAAGGAGCCTTTCGAAGTTCCAGAGGTGAGGTGTGATCAGCCTCGAGACGCCTCAGCGGAAATGAGCCTCATCTCGCCTGGAGGGGAGAACCTCCTGGATTTTCTCGAGTTGCGGCAGGTCTTCTCGAGTTACGACGGGGACCTCAGGGACCCGCTCTGGTGGCCTCAGGAAAGGCCAGTCCCCATGCGAGTTGCTAGGGGACCTCTCGGGATTCCTCTCCCGTCCATGCCGGGGCCTCAGTCCTTGTGTGGAGTCGGGGCTGGAACCTGAGGATTCCTCTCCAGTGTTGCCATGGATCTTGGGGTGCTTCTGAGTCTCCCCAGGGGAGTCAGGCCTCGTCTCGAGTGGGGGCATGCACGTGCGCTTTCCTCCCGAGCTGCAGCAGTAGTGTCACGCTTCCTGTCACGTGGATCAAGGGATCTGTGGCTTTCCCTCGAGGCTGTCCCTCGAGGCTTTCCCACGAGGCTTTCCCACAGGGCTGTGCCACGTGCCACCTTGGTGTGAGTCGATCCTCGGCGTGAAAGACGAGCCGGTGAAGGGAAAAGAGGTTCCTCTGGAATGGACTGAGACATCTGGGGGACTCTTGGAATGGTGGCACGACCCTGGAGTTCCTCTCGCCGTTCCTGTAGAGACGGCCTCCTCTAGAAGATGCGACGGGAACGCCAGGAACTCTTTCCCGACGAAGCAGGGAAAGGATCCGTCATCTCGAGCTACGAGGCGGAAACGGGGCTCCTCTGGATGTGGGCGGGACCCCCGTGATTCCTCTCGAGTGGAGACGGCTAGGTCGGGGAACTTCTTGATTTGCACCAAGGGTGTGAAGGAGCCTTTCGAAGTTCCAGAGGTGAGGTGTGATCAGCCTCGAGACGCCTCAGCGGAAATTGGCGTCATCTCGCCTGGAGGGGAGAACCTCCTGGATTTTCTCGAGTTGCGGCAGGTCTTCTCGAGTTACGACGGGGACCTCAGGGACCCGCTCTGTTGGCCTCAGGAAAGGCCAGTCCCCATGCGAGTTGCTAGGGGACCTCTCGGGATTCCTCTCCCGTCCATGCCGGGTCCTCAGTCCTTGTGTGAAGTCGGGGCCGGAACCTGAGGATTCCTCTCCAGTGTTGCCATGGATCTTGGGGTGCTTCTGAGTCTCCCCAGGGGAGTCAGGCCTCGTCTCGAGTGGGGGCATGCACGTGCGCTTTCCTCCCGAGCTGCAGCAGTAGTGTCACGCTTCCTGTCACGTGGATCAAGGGATCTGTGGCTTTCCCTCGAGGCTGTCCCTCGAGGCTTTCCCACGAGGCTTTCCCACAGGGCTGTGCCACGTGCCACCTTGGTGTGAGTCGATCCTCGGCGTGAAAGACGAGCCGGTGAAGGGAAAAGAGGTTCCTCTGGAATGGACTGAGACATCTGGGGGACTCTTGGAATGGTGGCACGACCCTGGAGTTCCTCTCGCCGTTCCTGTTGAGAGGGCCTCCTCTTGAGATGCGACGGGAACGCCGGGAACTCTTTCCCGACGAAGCAGGGAAAGGATCCCTCATCTCGAGCTACGAGGCGGAAACGGGGCTCCTCTGGATGTGGGCGGGACCCTCGTGATTCCTCTCGAGTGGAGACGGGTATGTCGGGGAACTTCTTGATTTGCACCAAGGGTGTGAAGGAGCCTTTCGAAGTTCCAGAGGTGAGGTGTGATCAGCCTCGAGACGCCTCAGCGGAAATGGGCCTCATCTCGCCTGGAGGGGTGAACCTCCTGGATTTTCTCGAGTTGCGGCAGGTCTTCTCGAGTTACGACGGGGACCTCAGGGACCCGCTCTGTTGGCCTCAGGAAAGGCCAGTCCCCATGCGAGTTGCTAGGGGACCTCTCGGGATTCCTCTCCCGTCCATGCCGGGGCCTCAGTCTTTGTGTGGAGTCGGGGCCGGAACCTGAGGATTCCTCTCCAGTGTTGCCATGGATCTTGGGGTGCTTCTGAGTCTCCCCAGGGGAGTCAGGCCTCGTCTCGAGTGGGGGCATGCACGTGCGCTTTCCTCCCGAGCTGCAGCAGTAGTGTCACGCTTCCTGTCACGTGGATCAAGGGATCTGTGGCTTTCCCTCGAGGCTGTCCCTCGAGGCTTTCCCACGAGGCTTTCCCACAGGGCTGTGCCACGTGCCACCTTGGTGTGAGTCGATCCTCGGCGTGAAAGACGAGCCGGTGAAGGGAAAAGAGGTTCCTCTGGAATGGACTGAGACATCTGGGGGACTCTTGGAATGGTGGCACGACCCTGGAGTTCCTCTCGCCGTTCCTGTTGAGAGGGCCTCCTCTTGAGATGCGACGGGAACGCCGGGAACTCTTTCCCGATGAAGCAGGGAAAGGATCCCTCATCTCGAGCTACGAGGCGGAAACGGGGCTCCTCTGGATGTGGGCGGGACCCTCGTGATTCCTCTCGAGTGGAGACGGGTATGTCGGGGAACTTCTTGATTTGCACCAAGGGTGTGAAGGAGCCTTTCGAAGTTCCAGAGGTGAGGTGTGATCAGCCTCGAGACGCCTCAGCGGAAATGGGCCTCATCTCGCCTGGAGGGGTGAACCTCCTGGATTTTCTCGAGTTGCGGCAGGTCTTCTCGAGTTACGACGGGGACCTCAGGGACCCGCTCTGGTGGCCTCAGGAAAGGCCAGTCCCCATGCGAGTTGCTAGGGGACCTCTCGGGATTCCTCTCCCGTCCATGCCGGGGCCTCAGTCTTTGTGTGGAGTCGGGGCCGGAACCTGAGGATTCCTCTCCAGTGTTGCCATGGATCTTGGGGTGCTTCTGAGTCTCCCCAGGGGAGTCAGGCCTCGTCTCGAGTGGGGGCATGCACGTGCGCTTTCCTCCCGAGCTGCAGCAGTAGTGTCACGCTTCCTGTCACGTGGATCAAGGGATCTGTGGCTTTCCCTCGAGGCTGTCCCTCGAGGCTTTCCCACGAGGCTTTCCCACAGGGCTGTGCCACGTGCCACCTTGGTGTGAGTCGATCCTCGGCGTGAAAGACGAGCCGGTGAAGGGAAAAGAGGTTCCTCTGGAATGGACTGAGACATCTGGGGGACTCTTGGAATGGTGGCACGACCCTGGAGTTCCTCTCGCCGTTCCTGTTGAGAGGGCCTCCTCTTGAGATGCGACGGGAACGCCGGGAACTCTTTCCCGACGAAGCAGGGAAAGGATCCCTCATCTCGAGCTACGAGGCGGAAAAGGGGCTCCTCTGGATGTGGGCGGGTCCCCCGTGATTCCTCTCGAGTGGAGACGGCTAGGTCGGGGAACTTCTTGATTTGCACCAAGGGTGTGAAGGAGCCTTTCGAAGTTCCAGAGGGGAGGTGTGATCAGCCTCGAGACGCCTCAGCGGAAATGGGCCTCATCTCGCCTGGAGGGGAGAACCTCCTGGATTTTCTCGAGTTGCGGCAGGTCTTCTCGAGTTACGACGGGGACCTCAGGGACCCGCTCTGGTGGCCTCAGGAAAGGCCAGTCCCCATGCGAGTTGCTACGGGACCTCTCGGGATTCCTCTCCCGTCCATGCCGGGGCCTCAGTCCTTGTGTGGAGTCGGGGACGGAACCTGAGGATTCCTCTCCAGTGTTGCCATGGATCTTGGGGTGCTTCTGAGTCTCCCCAGGGGAGTCAGGCCTCGTCTCGAGTGGGGGCATGCACGTGCGCTTTCCTCCCGAGCTGCAGCATTAGTGTCACGCTTCCTGTCACGTGGATCAAGGGATCTGTGGCTTTCCCTCGAGGCTGTCCCTCGAGGCTGTCCCTCGAGGCTTTCCCACGAGGCTTTCCCACAGCGCTGTGCCACGTGCCACCTTGGTGTGAGTCGATCCTCGGCGTGAAAGACGAGCCGGTGAAGGGAAAAGAGGTTCCTCTGGAATGGACAGAGACATCTGGGGGACTCTTGGAATGGTGGCACGACCCTGGAGTTCCTCTCGCCATTCCTGTAGAGAGGGCCTCCTCTTGAGATGCGATGGGAACGCCGGGAACTCTTTCCCGACGAAGCAGGGAAAGGATCCCTCATCTCGAGCTACGAGGCGGAAACGGGGCTCCTCTGGATGTGGGCGGGACCCTCGTGATTCCTCTCGAGTGGAGACGGGTATGTCGGGGAACTTCTTGATTTGCACCAAGGGTGTGAAGGACCCTTTCGAAGTTCCAGAGGGGAGGTGTGATCAGCCTCGAGACGCCTCAGCGGAAATGGGCCTCATCTCGCCTGGAGGGGAGAACCTCCTGGATTTTCTCGAGTTGCGGCAGGTCTTCTCGAGTTACGACGGGGACCTCAGGGACGCGCTCTGGTGGCCTCAGGAAAGGCCAGTCCCCATGCGAGTTGCTAGGGGACCTCTCGGGATTCCTCTCCCGTCCATGCCGGGGCCTCAGTCTTTGTGTGGAGTCGGGGCCGGAACCTGAGGATTCCTCTCCAGTGTTGCCATGGATCTTGGGGTGCTTCTCAGTCTCCCCAGGGGAGTCACGCCTCGTCTCGAGTGGGGGCATGCACGTGCGCTTTCCTCCCGAGCTGCAGCAGTAGTGTCACGCTTCCTGTCACGTGGATCAAGGGATCTGTGGCTTTCCCTCGAGGCTGTCCCTCGAGGCTTTCCCACGAGGCTTTCCCACAGGGCTGTGCCACGTGCCACCTTGGTGTGAGTCGATCCTCGGCGTGAAAGACGAGCCGGAGAAGGGAAAAGAGGTTCCTCTGGAATGGACTGAGACATCTGGGGGACTCTTGGAATGGTGGCACGACCCTGGAGTTCCTCTCGCCGTTCCTGTTGAGACGGCCTCCTCTTGAGATGCGACGGGAACGCCGGGAACTCTTTCCCGACGAAGCAGGGAAAGGATCCCTCATCTCGAGCTACGAGGCGGAAAAGGGGCTCCTCTGGATGTGGGCGGGTCCCCCGTGATTCCTCTCGAGTGGAGACGGCTAGGTCGGGGAACTTCTTGATTTGCACCAAGGGTGTGAAGGACCCTTTCGAAGTTCCAGAGGTGAGGTGTGATCAGCCTCGAGACGCCTCAGCGGAAATGGGCCTCATCTCGCCTGGAGGGGAGAACCTCCTGGATTTTCTCGAGTTGCGGCAGGTCTTCTCGAGTTACGACGGGGACCTCAGGGACCCGCTCTGGTGGCCTCAGGAAAGGCCAGTCCCCATGCGAGTTGCTAGGGGACCTCTCGGGATTCCTCTCCCGTTCATGCCGGGGCCTCAGTCTTTGTGTGGAGTCGGGGCCGGAACCTGAGGATTCCTCTCCAGTGTTGCCATGGATCTTGGGGTGCTTCTGAGTCTCCCCAGGGGAGTCAGGCCTCGTCTCGAGTGGGGGCATGCACGTGCGCTTTCCTCCCGAGCTGCAGCAGTAGTGTCACGCTTCCTGTCACGTGGATCAAGGGATCTGTGGCTTTCCCTCGAGGCTGTCCCTCGAGGCTTTCCCCCGAGGCTTTCCCACAGGGCTGTGCCACGTGCCACCTTGGTGTGAGTCGATCCTCGGCGTGAAAGACGAGCCGGTGAAGGGAAAAGAGGTTCCTCTGGAATGGACTGAGACATCTGGGGGACTCTTGGAATGGTGGCACGACCCTGGAGTTCCTCTCGCCGTCCGTGTTGAGAGGGCCTCCTCTTGAGATGCGACGGGAAGGCCGGGAACTCTTTCCTGACGAAGCAGGGAAAGGATCCCTCATCTCGAGCTACGAGGCGGAAACGGGGCTCCTCTGGATGTGGGCGGGACCCTCGTGATTCCTCTCGAGTGGAGACGGCTATGTCGGGGAACTTCTTGATTTGCAGCAAGGGTGTGAAGGGACCTTTCGAAGTTCCAGAGGTGAGGTGTGATCAGCCTCGAGACGCCTCAGCGGAAATGGGCCTCATCTCGCCTGGAGGGGAGAACCTCCTGGATTTTCTCGAGTTGCGGCAGGTCTTCTCGAGTTACGACGGGGACCTCAGGGACCCGCTCTGGTGGCCTCAGGAAAGGCCAGTCCCCATGCGAGTTGCTAGGGGACCTCTCGGGATTCCTCTCCCGTCCATGCCGGGGCCTCAGTCCTTGTGTGGAGTCGGGGCCGGAACCTGAGGATTCCTCTCCAGTGTTGCCATGGATCTTGGGGTGCTTCTGAGTCTCCCCAGGGGAGTCAGGCCTCGTCTCGAGTGGGGGCATGCACGTGCGCTTTCCTCCCGAGCTGCAGCAGTAGTGTCACGCTTCCTGTCACGTGGATCAAGGGATCTGTGGCTTTCCCTCGAGGCTGTCCCTCGAGGCTTTCCCAGGAGGCTTTCCCACATGGCTGTGCCAAGTGCCACCTTGGTGTGAGTCGATCCTCGGCGTGAAAGACGAGCCGGTGAAGGGAAAAGAGGTTCCTCTGGAATGGACAGAGACATCTGGGGGACTCTTGGAATGGTGGCACGACCCTGGAGTTCCTCTCGCCTTTCCTGTTGAGAGGGCCTCCTCTTGAGATGCGACGGGAACGCCGGGAACTCTTTCCCGACGAAGCAGGGAAAGGATCCCTCATCTCGAGCTACGAGGCGGAAAAGGGGCTCCTCTGGATGTGGGCGGGTCCCCCGTGATTCCTCTCGAGTGGAGACGGCTAGGTCGGGGAACTTCTTGATTTGCACCAAGGGTGTGAAGGACCCTTTCGAAGTTCCAGAGGTGAGGTGTGATCAGCCTCGAGACGCCTCAGCGGAAATGGGCCTCATCTCGCCTGGAGGGGAGAACCTCCTGGATTTTCTCGAGTTGCGGCAGGTCTTCTCGAGTTACGACGGGGACCTCAGGGACCCGCTCTGGTGGCCTCAGGAAAGGCCAGTCCCCATGCGAGTTGCTAGGGGACCTCTCGGGATTCCTCTCCCGTCCATGCCGGGGCCTCAGTCTTTGTGTGGAGTCGGGGCCGGAACCTGAGGATTCCTCTCCAGTGTTGCCATGGATCTTGGGGTGCTTCTGAGTCTCCCCAGGGGAGTCAGGCCTCGTCTCGAGTGGGGGCATGCACGTGCGCTTTCCTCCCGAGCTGCAGCAGTAGTGTCACGCTTCCTGTCACGTGGATCAAGGGATCTGTGGCTTTCCCTCGAGGCTGTCCCTCGAGGCTTTCCCCCGAGGCTTTCCCACAGGGCTGTGCCACGTGCCACCTTGGTGTGAGTCGATCCTCGGCGTGAAAGACGAGCCGGTGAAGGGAAAAGAGGTTCCTCTGGAATGGACTGAGACATCTGGGGGACTCTTGGAATGGTGGCACGACCCTGGAGTTCCTCTCGCCGTTCCTGTTGAGAGGGCCTCCTCTTGAGATGCGACGGGAATGCCGGGAACTCTTTCCTGACGAAGCAGGGAAAGGATCCCTCATCTCGAGCTACGAGGCGGAAACGGGGCTCCTCTGGATGTGGGCGGGACCCTCGTGATTCCTCTCGAGTGGAGACGGCTATGTCGGGGAACTTCTTGATTTGCAGCAAGGGTGTGAAGGGACCTTTCGAAGTTCCAGAGGTGAGGTGTGATCAGCCTCGAGACGCCTCAGCGGAAATGGGCCTCATCTCGCCTGGAGGGGAGAACCTCCTGGATTTTCTCGAGTTGCGGCAGGTCTTCTCGAGTTACGACGGGGACCTCAGGGACCCGCTCTGGTGGCCTCAGGATAGGCCAGTCCCCATGCGAGTTGCTAGGGGACCTCTCGGGATTCCTCTCCCGTCCATGCCGGGGCCTCAGTCCTTGTGTGGAGTCGGGGCCGGAACCTGAGGATTCCTCTCCAGTGTTGCCATGGATCTTGGGGTGCTTCTGAGTCTCCCCAGGGGAGTCAGGCCTCCTCTCGAGTGGGGGCATGCACGTGCGCTTTCCTCCCGAGCTGCAGCAGTAGTGTCACGCTTCCTGTCACGTGGATCAAGGGATCTGTTGCTTTCCCTCGAGGCTGTCCCTCGAGGCTTTCCCACGAGGCTTTCCCACATGGCTGTGCCAAGTGCCACCTTGGTGTGAGTCGATCCTCGGCGTGAAAGACGAGCCGGTGAAGGGAAAAGAGGTTCCTCTGGAATGGACTGAGACATCTGGGGGACTCTTGGAATGGTGGCACGACCCTGGAGTTCCTCTCGCCGTTCCTGTTGAGAGGGCCTCCTCTTGAGATGCGACGGGAACGCCGGGAACACTTTCCCGACGAAGCAGGGAAACGATCTCTCATCTCGAGCTACGAGGCGGAAACGGGGCTCCTCTGGATGTGGGCGGGACCCTCGTGATTCCTCTCGAGTGGAGACGGGTATGTCGGGGAACTTCTTGATTTGCACCAAGGGTGTGAAGGAGCCTTTCGAAGTTCCAGAGGTGAGGTGTGATCAGCCTCGAGACGCCTCAGCGGAAATGAGCCTCATCTCGCCTGGAGGGGAGAACCTCCTGGATTTTCTCGAGTTGCGGCAGGTCTTCTCGAGTTACGACGGGGACCTCAGGGACCCGCTCTGGTGGCCTCAGGAAAGGCCAGTCCCCATGCGAGTTGCTACGGGACCTCTCGGGATTCCTCTCCCGTCCATGCCGGGGCCTCAGTCCTTGTGTGGAGTCGGGGCCGGAACCTGAGGATTCCTCTCCAGTGTTGCCATGGATCTTGGGGTGCTTCTGAGTCTCCCCAGGGGAGTCAGGCCTCGTCTCGAGTGGGGGCATGCACGTGCGCTTTCCTCCCGAGCTGCAGCAGTAGTGTCACGCTTCCTGTCACGTGGATCAAGGGATCTGTGGCTTTCCCTCGAGGCTGTCCCTCGAGGCTTTCCCACGAGGCTTTCCCACAGGGCTGTGCCACGTGCCACCTTGGTGTGAGTCGATCCTCGGCGTGAAAGACGAGCCGGTGAAGGGAAAAGAGGTTCCTCTGGAATGGACTGAGACATCTGGGGGACTCTTGGAATGGTGGCACGACCCTGGAGTTCCTCTCGCCGTTCCTGTTGAGAGGGCCTCCTCTTGAGATGCGACGGGAACGCCGGGAACTCTTTCCCGACGAAGCAGGGAAAGGATCCCTCATCTCGAGCTACGAGGCGGAAAAGGGGCTCCTCTGGATGTGGGCGGGTCCCCCGTGATTCCTCTCGAGTGGAGACGGCTAGGTCGGGGAACTTCTTGATTTGCACCAAGGGTGTGAAGGACCCTTTCGAAGTTCCAGAGGGGAGGTGTGATCAGCCTCGAGACGCCTCAGCGGAAATGGGCCTCATCTCGCCTGGAGGGGAGAACCTCCTGGATTTTCTCGAGTTGCGGCAGGTCTTCTCGAGTTACGACGGGGACCTCAGGGACCCGCTCTGGTGGCCTCAGGAAAGGCCAGTCCCCATGCGAGTTGCTAGGGGACCTCTCGGGATTCCTCTCCCGTCCATGCCGGGGCCTCAGTCCTTGTGTGGAGTCGGGGACGGAACCTGAGGATTCCTCTCCAGTGTTGCCATGGATCTTGGGGTGCTTCTGAGTCTCCCCAGGGGAGTCAGGCCTCGTCTCGAGTGGGGGCATGCACGTGCGCTTTCCTCCCGAGCTGCAGCATTAGTGTCACGCTTCCTGTCACGTGGATCAAGGGATCTGTGGCTTTCCCTCGAGGCTGTCCCTCGAGGCTGTCCCTCGAGGCTTTCCCACGAGGCTTTCCCACAGCGCTGTGCCACGTGCCACCTTGGTGTGAGTCGATCCTCGGCGTGAAAGACGAGCCGGTGAAGGGAAAAGAGGTTCCTCTGGAATGGACAGAGACATCTGGGGGACTCTTGGAATGGTGGCACGACCCTGGAGTTCCTCTCGCCATTCCTGTAGAGAGGGCCTCCTCTTGAGATGCGATGGGAACGCCGGGAACTCTTTCCCGACGAAGCAGGGAAAGGATCCCTCATCTCGAGCTACGAGGCGGAAACGGGGCTCCTCTGGATGTGGGCGGGACCCTCGTGATTCCTCTCGAGTGGAGACGGGTATGTCGGGGAACTTCTTGATTTGCACCAAGGGTGTGAAGGACCCATTCGAAGTTCCAGAGGGGAGGTGTGATCAGCCTCGAGACGCCTCAGCGGAAATGGGCCTCATCTCGCCTGGAGGGGAGAACCTCCTGGATTTTCTCGAGTTGCGGCAGGTCTTCTCGAGTTACGACGGGGACCTCAGGGACCCGCTCTGGTGGCCTCAGGAAAGGCCAGTCCCCATGCGAGTTGCTAGGGGACCTCTCGGGATTCCTCTCCCGTCCATGCCGGGGCCTCAGTCTTTGTGTGGAGTCGGGGCCGGAACCTGAGGATTCCTCTCCAGTGTTGCCATGGATCTTGGGGTGCTTCTGAGTCTCCCCAGGGGAGTCAGGCCTCGTCTCGAGTGGGGGCATGCACGTGCGCTTTCCTCCCGAGCTGCAGCAGTAGTGTCACGCTTCCTGTCACGTGGATCAAGGGATCTGTGGCTTTCCCTCGAGGCTGTCCCTCGAGGCTTTCCCACGAGGCTTTCCCACAGGGCTGTGCCACGTGCCACCTTGGTGTGAGTCGATCCTCGGCGTGAAAGACGAGCCGCTGAAGGGAAAAGAGGTTCCTCTGGAATGGACTGAGACATCTGGGGGACTCTTGGAATGGTGGCACGACCCTGGAGTTCCTCTCGCCGTTCCTGTAGAGACGGCCTCCTCTAGAAGATGCGACGGGAACGCCAGGAACTCTTTCCCGACGAAGCAGGGAAAGGATCCGTCATCTCGAGCTACGAGGCGGAAACGGGGCTCCTCTGGATGTGGGCGGGACCCCCGTGATTCCTCTCGAGTGGAGACGGCTAGGTCGGGGAACTTCTTGATTTGCACCAAGGGTGTGAAGGAGCCTTTCGAAGTTCCAGAGGTGAGGTGTGATCAGCCTCGAGACGCCTCAGCGGAAATTGGCGTCATCTCGCCTGGAGGGGAGAACCTCCTGGATTTTCTCGAGTTGCGGCAGGTCTTCTCGAGTTACGACGGGGACCTCAGGGACCCGCTCTGTTGGCCTCAGGAAAGGCCAGTCCCCATGCGAGTTGCTAGGGGACCTCTCGGGATTCCTCTCCCGTCCATGCCGGGTCCTCAGTCCTTGTGTGAAGTCGGGGCCGGAACCTGAGGATTCCTCTCCAGTGTTGCCATGGATCTTGGGGTGCTTCTGAGTCTCCCCAGGGGAGTCAGGCCTCGTCTCGAGTGGGGGCATGCACGTGCGCTTTCCTCCCGAGCTGCAGCAGTAGTGTCACGCTTCCTGTCACGTGGATCAAGGGATCTGTGGCTTTCCCTCGAGGCTGTCCCTCGAGGCTTTCCCACGAGGCTTTCCCACAGGGCTGTGCCACGTGCCACCTTGGTGTGAGTCGATCCTCGGCGTGAAAGACGAGCCGGTGAAGGGAAAAGAGGTTCCTCTGGAATGGACTGAGACATCTGGGGGACTCTTGGAATGGTGGCACGACCCTGGAGTTCCTCTCGCCGTTCCTGTTGAGAGGGCCTCCTCTTGAGATGCGACGGGAACGCCGGGAACTCTTTCCCGACGAAGCAGGGAAAGGATCCCTCATCTCGAGCTACGAGGCGGAAACGGGGCTCCTCTGGATGTGGGCGGGACCCTCGTGATTCCTCTCGAGTGGAGACGGGTATGTCGGGGAACTTCTTGATTTGCACCAAGGGTGTGAAGGAGCCTTTCGAAGTTCCAGAGGTGAGGTGTGATCAGCCTCGAGACGCCTCAGCGGAAATGGGCCTCATCTCGCCTGGAGGGGTGAACCTCCTGGATTTTCTCGAGTTGCGGCAGGTCTTCTCGAGTTACGACGGGGACCTCAGGGACCCGCTCTGTTGGCCTCAGGAAAGGCCAGTCCCCATGCGAGTTGCTAGGGGACCTCTCGGGATTCCTCTCCCGTCCATGCCGGGGCCTCAGTCTTTGTGTGGAGTCGGGGCCGGAACCTGAGGATTCCTCTCCAGTGTTGCCATGGATCTTGGGGTGCTTCTGAGTCTCCCCAGGGGAGTCAGGCCTCGTCTCGAGTGGGGGCATGCACGTGCGCTTTCCTCCCGAGCTGCAGCAGTAGTGTCACGCTTCCTGTCACGTGGATCAAGGGATCTGTGGCTTTCCCTCGAGGCTGTCCCTCGAGGCTTTCCCACGAGGCTTTCCCACAGGGCTGTGCCACGTGCCACCTTGGTGTGAGTCGATCCTCGGCGTGAAAGACGAGCCGGTGAAGGGAAAAGAGGTTCCTCTGGAATGGACTGAGACATCTGGGGGACTCTTGGAATGGTGGCACGACCCTGGAGTTCCTCTCGCCGTTCCTGTTGAGAGGGCCTCCTCTTGAGATGCGACGGGAACGCCGGGAACTCTTTCCCGACGAAGCAGGGAAAGGATCCCTCATCTCGAGCTACGAGGCGGAAACGGGGCTCCTCTGGATGTGGGCGGGACCCTCGTGATTCCTCTCGAGTGGAGACGGGTATGTCGGGGAACTTCTTGATTTGCACCAAGGGTGTGAAGGAGCCTTTCGAAGTTCCAGAGGTGAGGTGTGATCAGCCTCGAGACGCCTCAGCGGAAATGGGCCTCATCTCGCCTGGAGGGGTGAACCTCCTGGATTTTCTCGAGTTGCGGCAGGTCTTCTCGAGTTACGACGGGGACCTCAGGGACCCGCTCTGGTGGCCTCAGGAAAGGCCAGTCCCCATGCGAGTTGCTAGGGGACCTCTCGGGATTCCTCTCCCGTCCATGCCGGGGCCTCAGTCTTTGTGTGGAGTCGGGGCCGGAACCTGAGGATTCCTCTCCAGTGTTGCCATGGATCTTGGGGTGCTTCTGAGTCTCCCCAGGGGAGTCAGGCCTCGTCTCGAGTGGGGGCATGCACGTGCGCTTTCCTCCCGAGCTGCAGCAGTAGTGTCACGCTTCCTGTCACGTGGATCAAGGGATCTGTGGCTTTCCCTCGAGGCTGTCCCTCGAGGCTTTCCCACGAGGCTTTCCCACAGGGCTGTGCCACGTGCCACCTTGGTGTGAGTCGATCCTCGGCGTGAAAGACGAGCCGGTGAAGGGAAAAGAGGTTCCTCTGGAATGGACTGAGACATCTGGGGGACTCTTGGAATGGTGGCACGACCCTGGAGTTCCTCTCGCCGTTCCTGTTGAGAGGGCCTCCTCTTGAGATGCGACGGGAACGCCGGGAACTCTTTCCCGACGAAGCAGGGAAAGGATCCCTCATCTCGAGCTACGAGGCGGAAAAGGGGCTCCTCTGGATGTGGGCGGGTCCCCCGTGATTCCTCTCGAGTGGAGACGGCTAGGTCGGGGAACTTCTTGATTTGCACCAAGGGTGTGAAGGAGCCTTTCGAAGTTCCAGAGGGGAGGTGTGATCAGCCTCGAGACGCCTCAGCGGAAATGGGCCTCATCTCGCCTGGAGGGGAGAACCTCCTGGATTTTCTCGAGTTGCGGCAGGTCTTCTCGAGTTACGACGGGGACCTCAGGGACCCGCTCTGGTGGCCTCAGGAAAGGCCAGTCCCCATGCGAGTTGCTACGGGACCTCTCGGGATTCCTCTCCCGTCCATGCCGGGGCCTCAGTCCTTGTGTGGAGTCGGGGACGGAACCTGAGGATTCCTCTCCAGTGTTGCCATGGATCTTGGGGTGCTTCTGAGTCTCCCCAGGGGAGTCAGGCCTCGTCTCGAGTGGGGGCATGCACGTGCGCTTTCCTCCCGAGCTGCAGCATTAGTGTCACGCTTCCTGTCACGTGGATCAAGGGATCTGTGGCTTTCCCTCGAGGCTGTCCCTCGAGGCTGTCCCTCGAGGCTTTCCCACGAGGCTTTCCCACAGCGCTGTGCCACGTGCCACCTTGGTGTGAGTCGATCCTCGGCGTGAAAGACGAGCCGGTGAAGGGAAAAGAGGTTCCTCTGGAATGGACAGAGACATCTGGGGGACTCTTGGAATGGTGGCACGACCCTGGAGTTCCTCTCGCCATTCCTGTAGAGAGGGCCTCCTCTTGAGATGCGATGGGAACGCCGGGAACTCTTTCCCGACGAAGCAGGGAAAGGATCCCTCATCTCGAGCTACGAGGCGGAAACGGGGCTCCTCTGGATGTGGGCGGGACCCTCGTGATTCCTCTCGAGTGGAGACGGGTATGTCGGGGAACTTCTTGATTTGCACCAAGGGTGTGAAGGACCCTTTCGAAGTTCCAGAGGGGAGGTGTGATCAGCCTCGAGACGCCTCAGCGGAAATGGGCCTCATCTCGCCTGGAGGGGAGAACCTCCTGGATTTTCTCGAGTTGCGGCAGGTCTTCTCGAGTTACGACGGGGACCTCAGGGACGCGCTCTGGTGGCCTCAGGAAAGGCCAGTCCCCATGCGAGTTGCTAGGGGACCTCTCAGGATTCCTCTCCCGTCCATGCCGGGGCCTCAGTCTTTGTGTGGAGTCGGGGCCGGAACCTGAGGATTCCTCTCCAGTGTTGCCATGGATCTTGGGGTGCTTCTCAGTCTCCCCAGGGGAGTCACGCCTCGTCTCGAGTGGGGGCATGCACGTGCGCTTTCCTCCCGAGCTGCAGCAGTAGTGTCACGCTTCCTGTCACGTGGATCAAGGGATCTGTGGCTTTCCCTCGAGGCTGTCCCTCGAGGCTTTCCCACGAGGCTTTCCCACAGGGCTGTGCCACGTGCCACCTTGGTGTGAGTCGATCCTCGGCGTGAAAGACGAGCCGGAGAAGGGAAAAGAGGTTCCTCTGGAATGGACTGAGACATCTGGGGGACTCTTGGAATGGTGGCACGACCCTGGAGTTCCTCTCGCCGTTCCTGTTGAGACGGCCTCCTCTTGAGATGCGACGGGAACGCCGGGAACTCTTTCCCGACGAAGCAGGGAAAGGATCCCTCATCTCGAGCTACGAGGCGGAAAAGGGGCTCCTCTGGATGTGGGCGGGTCCCCCGTGATTCCTCTCGAGTGGAGACGGCTAGGTCGGGGAACTTCTTGATTTGCACCAAGGGTGTGAAGGACCCTTTCGAAGTTCCAGAGGTGAGGTGTGATCAGCCTCGAGACGCCTCAGCGGAAATGGGCCTCATCTCGCCTGGAGGGGAGAACCTCCTGGATTTTCTCGAGTTGCGGCAGGTCTTCTCGAGTTACGACGGGGACCTCAGGGACCCGCTCTGGTGGCCTCAGGAAAGGCCAGTCCCCATGCGAGTTGCTAGGGGACCTCTCGGGATTCCTCTCCCGTTCATGCCGGGGCCTCAGTCTTTGTGTGGAGTCGGGGCCGGAACCTGAGGATTCCTCTCCAGTGTTGCCATGGATCTTGGGGTGCTTCTGAGTCTCCCCAGGGGAGTCAGGCCTCGTCTCGAGTGGGGGCATGCACGTGCGCTTTCCTCCCGAGCTGCAGCAGTAGTGTCACGCTTCCTGTCACGTGGATCAAGGGATCTGTGGCTTTCCCTCGAGGCTGTCCCTCGAGGCTTTCCCCCGAGGCTTTCCCACAGGGCTGTGCCACGTGCCACCTTGGTGTGAGTCGATCCTCGGCGTGAAAGACGAGCCGGTGAAGGGAAAAGAGGTTCCTCTGGAATGGACTGAGACATCTGGGGGACTCTTGGAATGGTGGCACGACCCTGGAGTTCCTCTCGCCGTCCGTGTTGAGAGGGCCTCCTCTTGAGATGCGACGGGAAGGCCGGGAACTCTTTCCTGACGAAGCAGGGAAAGGATCCCTCATCTCGAGCTACGAGGCGGAAACGGGGCTCCTCTGGATGTGGGCGGGACCCTCGTGATTCCTCTCGAGTGGAGACGGCTATGTCGGGGAACTTCTTGATTTGCAGCAAGGGTGTGAAGGGACCTTTCGAAGTTCCAGAGGTGAGGTGTGATCAGCCTCGAGACGCCTCAGCGGAAATGGGCCTCATCTCGCCTGGAGGGGAGAACCTCCTGGATTTTCTCGAGTTGCGGCAGGTCTTCTCGAGTTACGACGGGGACCTCAGGGACCCGCTCTGGTGGCCTCAGGAAAGGCCAGTCCCCATGCGAGTTGCTAGGGGACCTCTCGGGATTCCTCTCCCGTCCATGCCGGGGCCTCAGTCCTTGTGTGGAGTCGGGGCCGGAACCTGAGGATTCCTCTCCAGTGTTACCATGGATCTTGGGGTGCTTCTGAGTCTCCCCAGGGGAGTCAGGCCTCGTCTCGAGTGGGGGCATGCACGTGCGCTTTCCTCCCGAGCTGCAGCAGTAGTGTCACGCTTCCTGTCACGTGGATCAAGGGATCTGTGGCTTTCCCTCGAGGCTGTCCCTCGAGGCTTTCCCAGGAGGCTTTCCCACATGGCTGTGCCAAGTGCCACCTTGGTGTGAGTCGATCCTCGGCGTGAAAGACGAGCCGGTGAAGGGAAAAGAGGTTCCTCTGGAATGGACAGAGACATCTGGGGGACTCTTGGAATGGTGGCACGACCCTGGAGTTCCTCTCGCCTTTCCTGTTGAGAGGGCCTCCTCTTGAGATGCGACGGGAACGCCGGGAACTCTTTCCCGACGAAGCAGGGAAAGGATCCCTCATCTCGAGCTACGAGGCGGAAAAGGGGCTCCTCTGGATGTGGGCGGGTCCCCCGTGATTCCTCTCGAGTGGAGACGGCTAGGTCGGGGAACTTCTTGATTTGCACCAAGGGTGTGAAGGACCCTTTCGAAGTTCCAGAGGTGAGGTGTGATCAGCCTCGAGACGCCTCAGCGGAAATGGGCCTCATCTCGCCTGGAGGGGAGAACCTCCTGGATTTTCTCGAGTTGCGGCAGGTCTTCTCGAGTTACGACGGGGACTTCAGGGACCCGCTCTGGTGGCCTCAGGAAAGGCCAGTCCCCATGCGAGTTGCTAGGGGACCTCTCGGGATTCCTCTCCCGTCCATGCCGGGGCCTCAGTCTTTGTGTGGAGTCGGGGCCGGAACCTGAGGATTCCTCTCCAGTGTTGCCATGGATCTTGGGGTGCTTCTGAGTCTCCCCAGGGGAGTCAGGCCTCGTCTCGAGTGGGGGCATGCACGTGCGCTTTCCTCCCGAGCTGCAGCAGTAGTGTCACGCTTCCTGTCACGTGGATCAAGGGATCTGTGGCTTTCCCTCGAGGCTGTCCCTCGAGGCTTTCCCCCGAGGCTTTCCCACAGGGCTGTGCCACGTGCCACCTTGGTGTGAGTCGATCCTCGGCGTGAAAGACGAGCCGGTGAAGGGAAAAGAGGTTCCTCTGGAATGGACTGAGACATCTGGGGGACTCTTGGAATGGTGGCACGACCCTGGAGTTCCTCTCGCCGTTCCTGTTGAGAGGGCCTCCTCTTGAGATGCGACGGGAATGCCGGGAACTCTTTCCTGACGAAGCAGGGAAAGGATCCCTCATCTCGAGCTACGAGGCGGAAACGGGGCTCCTCTGGATGTGGGCGGGACCCTCGTGATTCCTCTCGAGTGGAGACGGGTATGTCGGGGAACTTCTTGATTTGCAGCAAGGGTGTGAAGGGACCTTTCGAAGTTCCAGAGGTGAGGTGTGATCAGCCTCGAGACGCCTCAGCGGAAATGGGCCTCATCTCGCCTGGAGGGGAGAACCTCCTGGATTTTCTCGAGTTGCGGCAGGTCTTCTCGAGTTTCGACGGGGACCTCAGGGACCCGCTCTGGTGGCCTCAGGAAAGGCCAGTCCCCATGCGAGTTGCTAGGGGACCTCTCGGGATTCCTCTCCCGTCCATGCCGGGGCCTCAGTCCTTGTGTGGAGTCGGGGCCGGAACCTGAGGATTCCTCTCCAGTGTTGCCATGGATCTTGGGGTGCTTCTGAGTCTCCCCAGGGGAGTCAGGCCTCCTCTCGAGTGGGGGCATGCACGTGCGCTTTCCTCCCGAGCTGCAGCAGTAGTGTCACGCTTCCTGTCACGTGGATCAAGGGATCTGTTGCTTTCCCTCGAGGCTGTCCCTCGAGGCTTTCCCACGAGGCTTTCCCACATGGCTGTGCCAAGTGCCACCTTGGTGTGAGTCGATCCTCGGCGTGAAAGACGAGCCGGTGAAGGGAAAAGAGGTTCCTCTGGAATGGACTGAGACATCTGGGGGACTCTTGGAATGGTGGCACGACCCTGGAGTTCCTCTCGCCGTTCCTGTTGAGAGGGCCTCCTCTTGAGATGCGACGGGAACGCCGGGAACACTTTCCCGACGAAGCAGGGAAACGATCCCTCATCTCGAGCTACGAGGCGGAAACGGGGCTCCTCTGGATGTGGGCGGGACCCTCGTGATTCCTCTCGAGTGGAGACGGGTATGTCGGGGAACTTCTTGATTTGCACCAAGGGTGTGAAGGACCCTTTCGAAGTTCCAGAGGTGAGGTGTGATCAGCCTCGAGACGCCTCAGCGGAAATGAGCCTCATCTCGCCTGGAGGGGAGAACCTCCTGGATTTTCTCGAGTTGCGGCAGGTCTTCTCGAGTTACGACGGGGACCTCAGGGACCCGCTCTGGTGGCCTCAGGAAAGGCCAGTCCCCATGCGAGTTGCTACGGGACCTCTCGGGATTCCTCTCCCGTCCATGCCGGGGCCTCAGTCCTTGTGTGGAGTCGGGGCCGGAACCTGAGGATTCCTCTCCAGTGTTGCCATGGATCTTGGGGTGCTTCTGAGTCTCCCCAGGGGAGTCAGGCCTCGTCTCGAGTGGGGGCATGCACGTGCGCTTTCCTCCCGAGCTGCAGCAGTAGTGTCACGCTTCCTGTCACGTGGATCAAGGGATCTGTGGCTTTCCCTCGAGGCTGTCCCTCGAGGCTTTCCCACGAGGCTTTCCCACAGGGCTGTGCCACGTGCCACCTTGGTGTGAGTCGACCCTCGGCGTGAAAGACGAGCCGGTGAAGGGAAAAGAGGTTCCTCTGGAATGGACTGAGACATCTGGGGGACTCTTGGAATGGTGGCACGACCCTGGAGTTCCTCTCGCCGTTCCTGTTGAGAGGGCCTCCTCTTGAGATGCGACGGGAACGCCGGGAACTCTTTCCCGACGAAGCAGGGAAAGGATCCCTCATCTCGAGCTACGAGGCGGAAAAGGGGCTCCTCTGGATGTGGGCGGGTCCCCCGTGATTCCTCTCCAGTGGAGACGGCTAGGTCGGGGAACTTCTTGATTTGCACCAAGGGTGTGAAGGACCCTTTCGAAGTTCCAGAGGGGAGGTGTGATCAGCCTCGAGACGCCTCAGCGGAAATGGGCCTCATCTCGCCTGGAGGGGAGAACCTCCTGGATTTTCTCGAGTTGCGGCAGGTCTTCTCGAGTTACGACGGGGACCTCAGGGACCCGCTCTGGTGGCCTCAGGAAAGGCCAGTCCCCATGCGAGTTGCTAGGGGACCTCTCGGGATTCCTCTCCCGTCCATGCCGGGGCCTCAGTCCTTGTGTGGAGTCGGGGACGGAACCTGAGGATTCCTCTCCAGTGTTGCCATGGATCTTGGGGTGCTTCTGAGTCTCCCCAGGGGAGTCAGGCCTCGTCTCGAGTGGGGGCATGCACGTGCGCTTTCCTCCCGAGCTGCAGCATTAGTGTCACGCTTCCTGTCACGTGGATCAAGGGATCTGTGGCTTTCCCTCGAGGCTGTCCCTCGAGGCTGTCCCTCGAGGCTTTCCCACGAGGCTTTCCCACAGCGCTGTGCCACGTGCCACCTTGGTGTGAGTCGATCCTCGGCGTGAAAGACGAGCCGGTGAAGGGAAAAGAGGTTCCTCTGGAATGGACAGAGACATCTGGGGGACTCTTGGAATGGTGGCACGACCCTGGAGTTCCTCTCGCCATTCCTGTAGAGAGGGCCTCCTCTTGAGATGCGATGGGAACGCCGGGAACTCTTTCCCGACGAAGCAGGGAAAGGATCCCTCATCTCGAGCTACGAGGCGGAAACGGGGCTCCTCTGGATGTGGGCGGGACCCTCGTGATTCCTCTCGAGTGGAGACGGGTATGTCGGGGAACTTCTTGATTTGCACCAAGGGTGTGAAGGACCCTTTCGAAGTTCCAGAGGGGAGGTGTGATCAGCCTCGAGACGCCTCAGCGGAAATGGGCCTCATCTCGCCTGGAGGGGAGAACCTCCTGGATTTTCTCGAGTTGCGGCAGGTCTTCTCGAGTTACGACGGGGACCTCAGGGACCCGCTCTGGTGGCCTCAGGAAAGGCCAGTCCCCATGCGAGTTGCTAGGGGACCTCTCGGGATTCCTCTCCCGTCCATGCCGGGGCCTCAGTCTTTGTGTGGAGTCGGGGCCGGAACCTGAGGATTCCTCTCCAGTGTTGCCATGGATCTTGGGGTGCTTCTCAGTCTCCCCAGGGGAGTCACGCCTCGTCTCGAGTGGGGGCATGCACGTGCGCTTTCCTCCCGAGCTGCAGCAGTAGTGTCACGCTTCCTGTCACGTGGATCAAGGGATCTGTGGATTTCCCTCGAGGCTGTCCCTCGAGGCTTTCCCACGAGGCTTTCCCACAGGGCTGTGCCACGTGCCACCTTGGTGTGAGTCGATCCTCGGCGTGAAAGACGAGCCGGAGAAGGGAAAAGAGGTTCCTCTGGAATGGACTGAGACATCTGGGGGACTCTTGGAATGGTGGCACGACCCTGGAGTTCCTCTCGCCGTTCCTGTTGAGAGGGCCTCCTCTTGAGATGCGACGGGAACGCCGGGAACTCTTTCCCGATGAAGCAGGGAAAGGATCCCTCATCTCGAGCTACGAGGCGGAAAAGGGGCTCCTCTGGATGTGGGCGGGTCCCCCGTGATTCCTCTCGAGTGGAGACGGCTAGGTCGGGGAACTTCTTGATTTGCACCAAGGGTGTGAAGGACCCTTTCGAAGTTCCAGAGGTGAGGTGTGATCAGCCTCGAGACGCCTCAGCGGAAATGGGCCTCATCTCGCCTGGAGGGGAGAACCTCCTGGATTTTCTCGAGTTGCGGCAGGTCTTCTCGAGTTACGACGGGGACCTCAGGGACCCGCTCTGGTGGCCTCAGGAAAGGCCAGTCCCCATGCGAGTTGCTAGGGGACCTCTCGGGATTCCTCTCCCGTTCATGCCGGGGCCTCAGTCTTTGTGTGGAGTCGGGGCCGGAACCTGAGGATTCCTCTCCAGTGTTGCCATGGATCTTGGGGTGCTTCTGAGTCTCCCCAGGGGAGTCAGGCCTCGTCTCGAGTGGGGGCATGCACGTGCGCTTTCCTCCCGAGCTGCAGCAGTAGTGTCACGCTTCCTGTCACGTGGATCAAGGGATCTGTGGCTTTCCCTCGAGGCTGTCCCTCGAGGCTTTCCCCCGAGGCTTTCCCACAGGGCTGTGCCACGTGCCACCTTGGTGTGAGTCGATCCTCGGCGTGAAAGACGAGCCGGTGAAGGGAAAAGAGGTTCCTCTGGAATGGACTGAGACATCTGGGGGACTCTTGGAATGGTGGCACGACCCTGGAGTTCCTCTCGCCGTTCCTGTTGAGAGGGCCTCCTCTTGAGATGCGACGGGAAGGCCGGGAACTCTTTCCTGACGAAGCAGGGAAAGGATCCCTCATCTCGAGCTACGAGGCGGAAACGGGGCTCCTCTGGATGTGGGCGGGACCCTCGTGATTCCTCTCGAGTGGAGACGGCTATGTCGGGGAACTTCTTGATTTGCAGCAAGGGTGTGAAGGACCCTTTCGAAGTTCCAGAGGTGAGGTGTGATCAGCCTCGAGACGCCTCAGCGGAAATGGGCCTCATCTCGCCTGGAGGGGAGAACCTCCTGGATTTTCTCGAGTTGCGGCAGGTCTTCTCGAGTTACGACGGGGACCTCAGGGACCCGCTCTGGTGGCCTCAGGAAAGGCCAGTCCCCATGCGAGTTGCTAGGGGACCTCTCGGGATTCCTCTCCCGTCCATGCCGGGGCCTCAGTCCTTGTGTGGAGTCGGGGCCGGAACCTGAGGATTCCTCTCCAGTGTTGCCATGGATCTTGGGGTGCTTCTGAGTCTCCCCAGGGGAGTCAGGCCTCGTCTCGAGTGGGGTCATGCACGTGCGCTTTCCTCCCGAGCTGCAGCAGTAGTGTCACGCTTCCTGTCACGTGGATCAAGGGATCTGTGGCTTTCCCTCGAGGCTGTCCCTCCAGGCTTTCCCAGGAGGCTTTCCCACATGGCTGTGCCAAGTGCCACCTTGGTGTGAGTCGATCCTCGGCGTGAAAGACGAGCCGGTGAAGGGAAAAGAGGTTCCTCTGGAATGGACAGAGACATCTGGGGGACTCTTGGAATGGTGGCACGACCCTGGAGTTCCTCTCGCCGTTCCTGTTGAGAGGGCCTCCTCTTGAGATGCGACGGGAACGCCGGGAACTCTTTCCCGACGAAGCAGGGAAAGGATCCCTCATCTCGAGCTACGAGGCGGAAAAGGGGCTCCTCTGGATGTGGGCGGGTCCCCCGTGATTCCTCTCGAGTGGAGACGGCTAGGTCGGGGAACTTCTTGATTTGCACCAAGGGTGTGAAGGACCCTTTCGAAGTTCCAGAGGTGAGGTGTGATCAGCCTCGAGACGCCTCAGCGGAAATGGGCCTCATCTCGCCTGGAGGGGAGAACCTCCTGGATTTTCTCGAGTTGCGGCAGGTCTTCTCGAGTTACGACGGGGACCTCAGGGACCCGCTCTGGTGGCCTCAGGAAAGGCCAGTCCCCATGCGAGTTGCTAGGGGACCTCTCGGGATTCCTCTCCCGTCCATGCCGGGGCCTCAGTCTTTGTGTGGAGTCGGGGCAGGAATCTGAGGATTCCTCTCCAGTGTTGCCATGGATCTTGGGGTGCTTCTGAGTCTCCCCAGGGGAGTCAGGCCTCGTCTCGAGTGGGGGCATGCACGTGCGCTTTCCTCCCGAGCTGCAGCAGTAGTGTCACGCTTCCTGTCACGTGGATCAAGGGATCTGTGGCTTTCCCTCGAGGCTGTCCCTCGAGGCTTTCCCCCGAGGCTTTCCCACAGGGCTGTGCCACGTGCCACCTTGGTGTGAGTCGATCCTCGGCGTGAAAGACGAGCCGGTGAAGGGAAAAGAGGTTCCTCTGGAATGGACTGAGACATCTGGGGGACTCTTGGAATGGTGGCACGACCCTGGAGTTCCTCTCGCCGTTCCTGTTGAGAGGGCCTCCTCTTGAGATGCGACGGGAATGCCGGGAACTCTTTCCTGATGAAGCAGGGAAAGGATCCCTCATCTCGAGCTACGAGGCGGAAACGGGGCTCCTCTGGATGTGGGCGGGACCCTCGTGATTCCTCTCGAGTGGAGACGGCTATGTCGGGGAACTTCTTGATTTGCAGCAAGGGTGTGAAGGGACCTTTCGAAGTTCCAGAGGTGAGGTGTGATCAGCCTCGAGACGCCTCAGCGGAAATGGGCCTCATCTCGCCTGGAGGGGAGAACCTCCTGGATTTTCTCGAGTTGCGGCAGGTCTTCTCGAGTTTCGACGGGGACCTCAGGGACCCGCTCTGGTGGCCTCAGGAAAGGCCAGTCCCCATGCGAGTTGCTAGGGGACCTCTCGGGATTCCTCTCCCGTCCATGCCGGGGCCTCAGTCCTTGTGTGGAGTCGGGGCCGGAACCTGAGGATTCCTCTCCAGTGTTGCCATGGATCTTGGGGTGCTTCTGAGTCTCCCCAGGGGAGTCAGGCCTCCTCTCGAGTGGGGGCATGCACGTGCGCTTTCCTCCCGAGCTGCAGCAGTAGTGTCACGCTTCCTGTCACGTGGATCAAGGGATCTGTTGCTTTCCCTCGAGGCTGTCCCTCGAGGCTTTCCCACGAGGCTTTCCCACATGGCTGTGCCAAGTGCCACCTTGGTGTGAGTCGATCCTCGGCGTGAAAGACGAGCCGGTGAAGGGAAAAGAGGTTCCTCTGGAATGGACTGAGACATCTGGGGGACTCTTGGAATGGTGGCACGACCCTGGAGTTCCTCTCGCCGTTCCTGTTGAGAGGGCCTCCTCTTGACATGCGACGGGAACGCCGGGAACACTTTCCCGACGAAGCAGGGAAACGATCCCTCATCTCGAGCTACGAGGCGGAAACGGGGCTCCTCTGGATGTGGGCGGGACCCTCGTGATTCCTCTCGAGTGGAGACGGGTATGTCGGGGAACTTCTTGATTTGCACCAAGGGTGTGAAGGAGCCTTTCGAAGTTCCAGAGGTGAGGTGTGATCAGCCTCGAGACGCCTCAGCGGAAATGAGCCTCATTTCGCCTGGAGGGGAGAACCTCCTGGATTTTCTCGAGTTGCGGCAGGTCTTCTCGAGTTACGACGGGGACCTCAGGGACCCGCTCTGGTGGCCTCAGGAAAGGCCAGTCCCCATGCGAGTTGCTACGGGACCTCTCGGGATTCCTCTCCCGTCCATGCCGGGGCCTCAGTCCTTGTGTGGAGTCGGGGCCGGAACCTGAGGATTCCTCTCCAGTGTTGCCATGGATCTTGGGGTGCTTCTGAGTCTCCCCAGGGGAGTCAGGCCTCGTCTCGAGTGGGGGCATGCACGTGCGCTTTCCTCCCGAGCTGCAGCAGTAGTGTCACGCTTCCTGTCACGTGGATCAAGGGATCTGTGGCTTTCCCTCGAGGCTGTCCCTCGAGGCTTTCCCACGAGGCTTTCCCACAGGGCTGTGCCACGTGCTACCTTGGTGTGAGTCGATCCTCGGCGTGAAAGACGAGCCGCTGAAGGGAAAAGAGGTTCCTCTGGAATGGACTGAGACATCTGGGGGACTCTTGGAATGGTGGCACGACCCTGGAGTTCCTCTCGCCGTTCCTGTTGAGAGGGCCTCCTCTTGAGATGCGACGGGAACGCCGGGAACTCTTTCCCGACGAAGCAGGGAAAGGATCCCTCATCTCGAGCTACGAGGCGGAAACGGGGCTCCTCTGGATGAGGGCGGGACGCTCGTGATTCCTCTCGAGTGGAGACGGGTATGTCGGGGAACTTCTTGATTTGCACCAAGGGTGTGAAGGACCCTTTCGAAGTTCCAGAGGGGAGGTGTGATCAGCTTCGAGACGCCTCAGCGGAAAAGGACCTCATCTCGCCTGGAGGGGAGAACCTCCTGGATTTTCTCGAGTTGCGGCAGGTCTTCTCGAGTTACGACGGGGACCTGAGGGACCCGCTCTGGTGGCCTCAGGAAAGGCCAGTCCCCATGCGAGTTGCTAGGGGACCTCTCGGGATTCCTCTCCCGTCCATGCCGGGGCCTCAGTCCTTTTGTGGAGTCGGGGCCGGAACCTGAGGATTCCTCTCCAGTGTTGCCATGGATCTTGGGGTGCTTCTGAGTCTCCCCAGGGGAGTCAGGCCTCGTCTCGAGTGGGGGCATGCACGTGCGCTTTCCTCCCTAGCTGCAGCAGTAGTATCACGCTTCCAGTCACGTGGATCAAGGGATCTGTGGCTTTCCCTCGAGGCTGTCCCTCGAGGCTTTCCCACGAGGCTTTCTCACAGGGCTGTGCCACGTGCCACCTTGGTGTGAGTCGATCCTCGGCGTGAAAGACGAGCCGGTGAAGGGAAAAGAGGTTCCTCTGGAATGGACTGAGACATCTGGGGGACTCTTGGAATGGTGGCTCGACCCTGGAGTTCCTTTCGCCGTTCCTGTTGAGAGGGCCTCCTCTTGAGATGCGACGGGAACGCCGGGAACTATTTCCCGACGAAGCAGGGAAAGGATCCCTCATCTCGAGCTACGAGGCGGAAACGGGGCTCCTCTGGATGTGGGCGGGACCCTCGTGATTCCTCTCGAGTGGAGACGGGTATGTCGGGGAACTTCTTGATTTGCACCAAGGGTGTGAAGGACCCTTTCGAAGTTCCAGAGGTGAGGTGTGATCAGCCTCGAGACGCCTCAGCGGAAATGGGCCTCATCTCGCCTGGAGGGGAGAACCTCCTGGATTTTCTCGAGTTGCGGCAGGTCTTCTCGAGTTACGACGGGGACCTCAGGGACCCGCTCTGGTGGCCTCAGGAAAGGCCAGTCCCCAGGCGAGTTGCTAGGGGACCTCTCGGGATTCCTCTCCCGTCCATGCCGGGGCCTCAGTCCTTGTGTGGAGTCGGGGCCGGAACCTGAGGATTCCTCTCCAGGGTTGCCATGGATCTTGGGGTGCTTCTGAGTCTCCCCAGGGGAGTCAGGCCTCGTCTCGAGTGGGGGCATGCACGTGCGCTTTCCTCCCGAGCTGCAGCAGTAGTGTCACGCTTCCTGTCACGTGGATCAAGGGATCTGTGGCTTTCCCTCGAGGCTGTCCCTCGAGGCTTTCCCACGAGGCTTTCCCACAGGACTGTGCCACGTGCCACCTTGGTGTGAGTCGATCCTCGGCGTGAAAGACGAGCCGGTGAAGGGAAAAGAGGTTCCTCTGGAATGGACTGAGACATCTGGGGGACTCTTGGAATGGTGGCACGACCCTGCAGTTCCTCTCGCCGTTCCTGTTGAGAGGGCCTCCTCTTGAGATGCGACGGGAACGCCGGGAACTCTTTCCCGACGAAGCAGGGAAAGGATCCCTCATCTCGAGCTACGAGGCGGATACGGGGCTCCTCTGGATGTGGGCGGGACCCTCGTGATTCCTCTCGAGTGGAGACGGGTATGTCGGGGAACTTCTTGATTTGCACCAAGGGTGTGAAGGACCCTTTCGAAGTTCCAGAGGGGAGGTGTGATCAGCCTCGAGACGCCTCAGCGGAAATGGGCCTCATCTCGCCTGGAGGGGAGAACCTCCTGGATTTTCTCGAGTTGCGGCAGGTCTTCTCGAGTTACGACGGGGACCTCAGGGACCCGCTCTGGTGGCCTCAGGAAAGGCCAGTCCCCATGCGAGTTGCTAGGGGACCTCTCGGGATTCCTCTCCCGTCCATGCCGGGGCCTCAGTCCTTGTGTGGAGTCGGGGCCGGAACCTGAGGATTCCTCTCCAGTGTTGCCATGGATCTTGGGGTGCTTCTGAGTCTCCCCAGGGGAGTCAGGCCTCGTCTCGAGTGGGGGCATGCACGTGCGCTTTCCTCCCGAGCTGCAGCAGTAGTGTCACGCTTCCTGTCACGTGGATCAAGGGATCTGTGGCTTTCCCTCGAGGCTGTCCCTCGAGGCTTTCCCACGAGGCTTTCCCACAGGGCTGTGCCACGTGCCACCTTGGTGTGAGTCGATCCTCGGCGTGAAAGACGAGCCGGTGAAGGGAAAAGAGGTTCCTCTGGAATGGACTGAGACATCTGGGGGACTCTTGGAATGGTGGCACGACCCTGGAGTTCCTCTCGCCGTTCCTGTTGAGAGGGCCTCCTCTTGAGATGCGACGGGAACGCCGGGAACTCTTTCCCGACGAAGCAGGGAAAGGATCCCTCATCTCGAGCTACGAGGCGGAAACGGGGCTCCTCTGGATGAGGGCGGGACGCTCGTGATTCCTCTCGAGTGGAGACGGGTATGTCGGGGAACTTCTTGATTTGCACCAAGGGTGTGAAGGACCCTTTCGAAGTTCCAGAGGGGAGGTGTGATCAGGTTCGAGACGCCTCAGCGGAAAAGGACCTCATCTCGCCTGGAGGGGAGAACCTCCTGGATTTTCTCGAGTTGCGGCAGGTCTTCTCGAGTTACGACGGGGACCTGAGGGACCCGCTCTGGTGGCCTCAGGAAAGGCCAGTCCCCATGCGAGTTGCTAGGGGACCTCTCGGGATTCCTCTCCCATCCATGCCGGGGCCTCAGTCCTTTTGTGGAGTCGGGGCCGGAACCTGAGGATTCCTCTCCAGTGTTGCCATGGATCTTGGGGTGCTTCTGAGTCTCCCCAGGGGAGTCAGGCCTCGTCTCGAGTGGGGGCATGCACGTGCGCTTTCCTCCCTAGCTGCAGCAGTAGTATCACGCTTCCAGTCACGTGGATCAAGGGATCTGTGGCTTTCCCTCGAGGCTGTCCCTCGAGGCTTTCCCACGAGGCTTTCTCACAGGGCTGTGCCACGTGCCACCTTGGTGTGAGTCGATCCTCGGCGTGAAAGACGAGCCGGTGAAGGGAAAAGAGGTTCCTCTGGAATGGACTGAGACATCTGGGGGACTCTTGGAATGGTGGCTCGACCCTGGAGTTCCTTTCGCCGTTCCTGTTGAGAGGGCCTCCTCTTGAGATGCGACGGGAACGCCGGGAACTATTTCCCGACGAAGCAGGGAAAGGATCCCTCATCTCGAGCTACGAGGCGGAAACGGGGCTCCTCTGGATGTGGGCGGGACCCTCGTGATTCCTCTCGAGTGGAGACGGGTATGTCGGGGAACTTCTTGATTTGCACCAAGGGTGTGAAGGACCCTTTCGAAGTTCCAGAGGTGAGGTGTGATCAGCCTCGAGACGCCTCAGCGGAAATGGGCCTCATCTCGCCTGGAGGGGAGAACCTCCTGGATTTTCTCGAGTTGCGGCAGGTCTTCTCGAGTTACGACGGGGACCTCAGGGACCCGCTCTGGTGGCCTCAGGAAAGGCCAGTCCCCAGGCGAGTTGCTAGGGGACCTCTCGGGATTCCTCTCCCGTCCATGCCGGGGCCTCAGTCCTTGTGTGGAGTCGGGGCCGGAACCTGAGGATTCCTCTCCAGGGTTGCCATGGATCTTGGGGTGCTTCTGAGTCTCCCCAGGGGAGTCAGGCCTCGTCTCGAGTGGGGGCATGCACGTGCGCTTTCCTCCCGAGCTGCAGCAGTAGTGTCACGCTTCCTGTCACGTGGATCAAGGGATCTGTGGCTTTCCCTCGAGGCTGTCCCTCGAGGCTTTCCCACGAGGCTTTCCCACAGGACTGTGCCACGTGCCACCTTGGTGTGAGTCGATCCTCGGCGTGAAAGACGAGCCGGTGAAGGGAAAAGAGGTTCCTCTGGAATGGACTGAGACATCTGGGGGACTCTTGGAATGGTGGCACGACCCTGCAGTTCCTCTCGCCGTTCCTGTTGAGAGGGCCTCCTCTTGAGATGCGACGGGAACGCCGGGAACTCTTTCCCGACGAAGCAGGGAAAGGATCCCTCATCTCGAGCTACGAGGCGGATACGGGGCTCCTCTGGATGTGGGCGGGACCCTCGTGATTCCTCTCGAGTGGAGACGGGTATGTCGGGGAACTTCTTGATTTGCACCAAGGGTGTGAAGGACCCTTTCGAAGTTCCAGAGGGGAGGTGTGATCAGCCTCGAGACGCCTCAGCGGAAATGGGCCTCATCTCGCCTGGAGGGGAGAACCTCCTGGATTTTCTCGAGTTGCGGCAGGTCTTCTCGAGTTACGACGGGGACCTCAGGGACCCGCTCTGGTGGCCTCAGGAAAGGCCAGTCCCCATGCGAGTTGCTACGGGACCTCTCGGGATTCCTCTCCCGTCCATGCCGGGGCCTCAGTCCTTGTGTGGAGTCGGGGCCGGAACCTGAGGATTCCTCTCCAGTGTTGCCATGGATCTTGGGGTGCTTCTGAGTCTCCCCAGGGGAGTCAGGCCTCGTCTCGAGTGGGGGCATGCACGTGCGCTTTCCTCCCGAGCTGCAGCAGTAGTGTCACGCTTCCTGTCACGTGGATCAAGGGATCTGTGGCTTTCCCTCGAGGCTGTCCCTCGAGGCTTTCCCACGAGGCTTTCCCACAGGGCTGTGCCACGTGCCACCTTGGTGTGAGTCGATCCTCGGCGTGAAAGACGAGCCGGTGAAGGGAAAAGAGGTTCCTCTGGAATGGACTGAGACATCTGGGGGACTCTTGGAATGGTGGCACGACCCTGGAGTTCCTCTCGCCGTTCCTGTTGAGAGGGCCTCCTCTTGAGATGCGACGGGAACGCCGGGAACTCTTTCCCGACGAAGCAGGGAAAGGATCCCTCATCTCGAGCTACGAGGCGGAAACGGGGCTCCTCTGGATGTGGGCGGGACCCTCGTGATTCCTCTCGAGTGGAGACGGCTATGTCGGGGAACTTCTTGATTTGCAGCAAGGGTGTGAAGGGACCTTTCGAAGTTCCAGAGGTGAGGTGTGATCAGCCTCGAGACGCCTCAGCGGAAATGGGCCTCATCTCGCCTGGAGGGGAGAACCTCCTGGATTTTCTCGAGTTGCGGCAGGTCTTCTCGAGTTACGACGGGGACCTGAGGGACCCGCTCTGGTGGCCTCAGGAAAGGCCAGTCCCCATGCGAGTTGCTAGGGGACCTCTCGGGATTCCTCTCCCGTCCATGCCGGGGCCTCAGTCCTTGTGTGGAGTCGGGGCCGGAACCTGAGGATTCCTCTCCAGTGTTGCCATGGATCTTGGGGTGCTTCTGAGTCTCCCCAGGGGAGTCAGGCCTCGTCTCGAGTGGGGGCATGCACGTGCGCTTTCCTCCCGAGCTGCAGCAGTAGTGTCACGCTTCCTGTCACGTGGATCAAGGGATCTGTGGCTTTCCCTCGAGGCTGTCCCTCGAGGCTTTCCCACGAGGCTTTCCCACAGGGCTGTGCCACGTGCCACCTTGGTGTGAGTCGATCCTCGGCGTGAAAGACGAGCCGGTGAAGGGAAAAGAGGTTCCTCTGGAATGGACTGAGACATCTGGGGGACTCTTGGAATGGTGGCACGACCCTGGAGTTCCTCTCGCCGTTCCTGTTGAGAGGGCCTCCTCTTGAGATGCGACGGGAACGCCGGGAACTCTTTCCCGACGAAGCAGGGAAAGGATCCCTCATCTCGAGCTACGAGGCGGAAACGGGGCTCCTCTGGATGTGGGCGGGACCCTCGTGATTCCTCTCGAGTGGAGACGGGTATGTCGGGGAACTTCTTGATTTGCACCAAGGGTGTGAAGGAGCCTTTCGAAGTTCCAGAGGTGAGGTGTGATCAGCCTCGAGACGCCTCAGCGGAAATGAGCCTCATCTCGCCTGGAGGGGAGAACCTCCTGGATTTTCTCGAGTTGCGGCAGGTCTTCTCGAGTTACGACGGGGACCTCAGGGACCCGCTCTGGTGGCCTCAGGAAAGGCCAGTCCCCATGCGAGTTGCTACGGGACCTCTCGGGATTCCTCTCCCGTCCATGCCGGGGCCCCAGTCCTTGTGTGGAGTCGGGGCTGGAACCTGAGGATTCCTCTCCAGTGTTGCCATGGATCTTGGGGTGCTTCTGAGTCTCCCCAGGGGAGTCAGGCCTCGTCTCGAGTGGGGGCATGCACGTGCGCTTTCCTCCCGAGCTGCAGCAGTAGTGTCACGCTTCCTGTCACGTGGATCAAGGGATCTGTGGCTTTCCCTCGAGGCTGTCCCTCGAGGCTTTCCCACGAGGCTTTCCCACAGGCCTGTGCCACGTGCCACCTTGGTGTGAGTCGATCCTCGGCGTGAAAGACGAGCCGGTGAAGGGAAAAGAGGTTCCTCTGGAATGGACTGAGACATCTGGGGGACTCTTGGAATGCTGGCTCGACCCTGGAGTTCCTCTTGCCGTTCCTGTTGAGAGGGCCTCCTCTTGAGATGCGACGGGAACGCTGGGAACTCTTTCCCGACGAAGCAGGGAAAGGATCACTCATCTCGAGCTACAAGGCGGAAACGGGGCTCCTCTGGATGTGGGCGGGACCCCCGTGATTCCTCTCGAGTGGAGACGGCTAGGTCGGGGAACTTCTTGATTTGCACCAAGGGTGTGAAGGACCCTTTCGAAGTTCCAGAGGGGAGGTGTGATCAGCCTCGAGACGCCTCAGCGAAATTGGCGTCATCTCGCCTGGAGGGGAGAACCTCCTGGATTTTCTCGAGTTGCGGCAGGTCTTCTCGAGTTACGACGGGGACCTCAGGGACCCGCTCTGGTGGCCTCAGGAAAGGCCAGTCCCCATGCGAGTTGCTAGGGGACCTCTCGGGATTCCTCTCCCGTCCATGCCGGGGCCTCAGTCCTTGTGTGAAGTCGGGGCCGGAACCTGAGGATTCCTCTCCAGTGTTGCCATGGATCTTGGGGTGCTTCTGAGTCTCCCCAGGGGAGTCAGGCCTCGTCTCGAGTGGGGGCATGCACGTGCGCTTTCCTCCCGAGCTGCAGCAGTAGTGTCACGCTTCCTGTCACGTGGATCAAGGGATCTGTGGCTTTCCCTCAAGGCTGTCCCTCGAGGCTTTCCCACGAGGCTTTCCCACAGGGCTGTGCCACGTGCCACCTTGGTGTGAGTCGATCCTCGGCGTGAAAGACGAGCCGGTGAAGGGAAAAGAGGTTCCTCTGGAATGGACTGAGACATCTGGGGGACTCTTGGAATGGTGGCACGACCCTGGAGTTCCTCTCGCCGTTCCTGTTGAGAGGGCCTCCTCTTGAGATGCGACGGGAACGCCGGGAACTCTTTCCCGACGAAGCAGGGAAAGGATCCCTCATCTCGAGCTACGAGGCGGAAACGGGGCTCCTCTGGATGTGGGCGGGACCCTCGTGATTCCTCTCGAGTGGAGACGGGTAAGTCGGGGAACTTCTTGATTTGCACCAAGGGTGTGAAGGAGCCTTTCGAAGTTCCAGAGGTGAGGTGTGATCAGCCTCGAGACGCCTCAGAGGAAATGGGCCTCATCTCGCCTGGAGGGGAGAACCTCCTGGATTTTCTCGAGTTGCGGCAGGTCTTCTCGAGTTACGACGGGGACCTCAGGGACCCGCTCTGGTGGCCTCAGGAAAGGCCAGTCCCCATGCGAGTTGCTAGGGGACCTCTCGGGATTCCTCTCCCGTCCATGCCGGGGCCTCAGTCCTTGTGTGGAGTCGGGGCCGGAACCTGAGGATTCCTCTTCAGTGTTGCCATGGATCTTGGGGTGCTTCTGAGTCTCCCCAGGGGAGTCAGGCCTCGTCTCGAGTGGGGGCATGCACGTGCGCTTTCCTCCCGAGCTGCAGCAGTAGTGTCACGCATCCTGTCAGGTGGATCAAGGGATCTGTGGCTTTCCCTCGAGGCTGTCCCTCGAGGCTTTCCCACGAGGCTTTCCCACAGGGCTGTGCCACGTGCCACCTTGGTGTGAGTCGATCCTCGGCGTGAAAGACGAGCCGGTGAAGGGAAAAGAGGTTCCTCTGGAATGGACTGAGACATCTGGGGGACTCTTGGAATGGTGGCACGACCCTGGAGTTCCTCTCGCCGTTCCTGTTGAGAGGGCCTCCTCTTGAGATGCGACGGGAACGCCGGGAACTCTTTCCCGACGAAGCAGGGAAAGGATCCCTCATCTCGAGCTACGAGGCGGAAACGGGGCTCCTCTGGATGTGGGCTGGACCCTCGTGATTCCTCTCGAGTGGAGACGGGTATGTCGGGGAACTTCTTGATTTGCACCAAGGGTGTGAAGGAGCCTTTCGAAGTTCCAGAGGGGAGGTGTGATCAGCCTCGAGACGCCTCAGCGGAAATGAGCCTCATCTCGCCTGGAGGGGAGAACCTCCTGGATTTTCTCGAGTTGCGGCAGGTCTTCTCGAGTTACGACGGGGACCTCAGGGACCCGCTCTGGTGGCCTCAGGAAAGGCCAGTCCCCATGCGAGTTGCTACGGGACCTCTCGGGATTCCTCTCCCGTCCATGCCGGGGCCTCAGTCCTTGTGTGGAGTCGGGGCCGGAACCTGAGGATTCCTCTCCAGTGTTGCCATGGATCTTGGGGTGCTTCTGAGTCTCCCCAGGGGAGTCAGGCCTCGTCTCGAGTGGGGGCATGCACGTGCGCTTTCCTCCCGAGCTGCAGCAGTAGTGTCACGCTTCCTGTCACGTGGATCAAGGGATCTGTGGCTTTCCCTCGAGGCTGTCCCTCGAGGCTTTCCCACGAGGCTTTCCCACAGGGCTGTGCCACGTGCCACCTTGGTGTGAGTCGATCCTCGGCGTGAAAGACGAGCCGGTGAAGGGAAAAGAGGTTCCTCTGGAATGGACTGAGACATCTGGGGGACTCTTGGAATGGTGGCACGACCCTGGAGTTCCTCTCGCCGTTCCTGTTGAGAGGGCCTCCTCTTGAGATGCGACGGGAACGCCGGGAACTCTTTCCCGACGAAGCAGGGAAAGGATCCCTCATCTCGAGCTACGAGGCGGAAACGGGGCTCCTCTGGATGTGGGCGGGACCCTCGTGATTCCTCTCGAGTGGAGACGGCTATGTCGGGGAACTTCTTGATTTGCAGCAAGGGTGTGAAGGGACCTTTCAAAGTTCCAGAGGTGAGGTGTGATCAGCCTCGAGACGCCTCAGCGGAAATGGGCCTCATCTCGCCTGGAGGGGAGAACCTCCTGGATTTTCTCGAGTTGCGGCAGGTCTTCTCGAGTTACGACGGGGACCTGAGGGACCCGCTCTGGTGGCCTCAGGAAAGGCCAGTCCCCATGCGAGTTGCTAGGGGACCTCTCGGGATTCCTCTCCCGTCCATGCCGGGGCCTCAGTCCTTGTGTGGAGTCGGGGCCGGAACCTGAGGATTCCTCTCCAGTGTTGCCATGGATCTTGGGGTGCTTCTGAGTCTCCCCAGGGGAGTCAGGCCTCGTCTCGAGTGGGGGCATGCACGTGCGCTTTCCTCCCGAGCTGCAGCAGTAGTGTCACGCTTCCTGTCACGTGGATCAAGGGATCTGTGGCTTTCCCTCGAGGCTGTCCCTCGAGGCTTTCCCACGAGGCTTTCCCACAGGGCTGTGCCACGTGCCACCTTGGTGTGAGTCGATCCTCGGCGTGAAAGACGAGCCGCTGAAGGGAAAAGAGGTTCCTCTGGAATGGACTGAGACATCTGGGGGACTCTTGGAATGGTGGCACGACCCTGGAGTTCCTCTCGCCGTTCCTGTAGAGACGGCCTCCTCTAGAAGATGCGACGGGAACGCCAGGAACTCTTTCCCGACGAAGCAGGGAAAGGATCCGTCATCTCGAGCTACGAGGCGGAAACGGGGCTCCTCTGGATGTGGGCGGGACCCCCGTGATTCCTCTCGAGTGGAGACGGCTAGGTCGGGGAACTTCTTGATTTGCACCAAGGGTGTGAAGGACCCTTTCGAAGTTCCAGAGGGGAGGTCTGATCAGCCTCGAGACGCCTCAGCGAAATTGGCGTCATCTCGCCTGGAGGGGAGAACCTCCTGGATTTTCTCGAGTTGCGGCAGGTCTTCTCGAGTTACGACGGGGACCTCAGGGACCCGCTCTGGTGGCCTCAGGAAAGGCCAGTCCCCATGCGAGTTGCTAGGGGACCTCTCGGGATTCCTCTCCCGTCCATGCCGGGGCCTCAGTCCTTGTGTGAAGTCGGGGCTGGAACCTGAGGATTCCTCTCCAGTGTTGCCATGGATCTTGGGGTGCTTCTGAGTCTCCCCAGGGGAGTCAGGCCTCGTCTCGAGTGGGGGCATGCACGTGCGCTTTCCTCCCGAGCTGCAGCAGTAGTGTCACGCTTCCTGTCACGTGGATCAAGGGATCTGTGGCTTTCCCTCAAGGCTGTCCCTCGAGGCTTTCCCACGAGGCTTTCCCACAGGGCTGTGCCACGTGCCACCTTGGTGTGAGTCGATCCTCGGCGTGAAAGACGAGCCGGTGAAGGGAAAAGAGGTTCCTCTGGAATGGACTGAGACATCTGGGGGACTCTTGGAATGGTGGCACGACCCTGGAGTTCCTCTCGCCGTTCCTGTTGAGAGGGCCTCCTCTTGAGATGCGACGGGAACGCCGGGAACTCTTTCCCGACGAAGCAGGGAAAGGATCCCTCATCTCGAGCTACGAGGCGGAAACGGGGCTCCTCTGGATGTGGGCGGGACCCTCGTGATTCCTCTCGAGTGGAGACGGGTAAGTCGGGGAACTTCTTGATTTGCACCAAGGGTGTGAAGGAGCCTTTCGAAGTTCCAGAGGTGAGGTGTGATCAGCCTCGAGACGCCTCAGCGGAAATGGGCCTCATCTCGCCTGGAGGGGAGAACCTCCTGGATTTTCTCGAGTTGCGGCAGGTCTTCTCGAGTTACGAAGGGGACCTCAGGGACCCGCTCTGGTGGCCTCAGGAAAGGCCAGTCCCCATGCGAGTTGCTAGGGGACCTCTCGGGATTCCTCTCCCGTCCATGCCGGGGCCTCAGTCCTTGTGTGGAGTCGGGGCCGGAACCTGAGGATTCCTCTTCAGTGTTGCCATGGATCTTGGGGTGCTTCTGAGTCTCCCCAGGGGAGTCAGGCCTCGTCTCGAGTGGGGGCATGCACGTGCGCTTTCCTCCCGAGCTGCAGCAGTAGTGTCACGCATCCTGTCAGGTGGATCAAGGGATCTGTGGCTTTCCCTCGAGGCTGTCCCTCGAGGCTTTCCCACGAGGCTTTCCCACAGGGCTGTGCCACGTGCCACCTTTGTGTGAGTCGATCCTCGGCGTGAAAGACGAGCCGGTGAAGGGAAAAGAGGTTCCTCTGGAATGGACTGAGACATCTGGGGGACTCTTGGAATGGTGGCACGACCCTGGAGTTCCTCTCGCCGTTCCTGTTGAGAGGGCCTCCTCTTGAGATGCGACGGGAACGCCGGGAACTCTTTCCCGACGAAGCAGGGAAAGGATCCCTCATCTCGAGCTACGAGGCGGAAACGGGGCTCCTCTGGATGTGGGCGGGACCCTCGTGATTCCTCTCGAGTGGAGACGGGTATGTCGGGGAACTTCTTGATTTGCACCAAGGGTGTGAAGGAGCCTTTCGAAGTTCCAGAGGGGAGGTGTGATCAGCCTCGAGACGCCTCAGCGGAAATGAGCCTCATCTCGCCTGGAGGGGAGAACCTCCTGGATTTTCTCGAGTTGCGGCAGGTCTTCTCGAGTTACGACGGGGACCTCAGGGACCCGCTCTGGTGGCCTCAGGAAAGGCCAGTCCCCATGCGAGTTGCTACGGGACCTCTCGGGATTCCTCTCCCGTCCATGCCGGGGCCTCAGTCCTTGTGTGGAGTCGGGGCCGGAACCTGAGGATTCCTCTCCAGTGTTGCCATGGATCTTGGGGTGCTTCTGAGTCTCCCCAGGGGAGTCAGGCCTCGTCTCGAGTGGGGGCATGCACGTGCGCTTTCCTCCCGAGCTGCAGCAGTAGTGTCACGCTTCCTGTCACGTGGATCAAGGGATCTGTGGCTTTCCCTCGAGGCTGTCCCTCGAGGCTTTCCCACGAGGCTTTCCCACAGGGCTGTGCCACGTGCCACCTTGGTGTGAGTCGATCCTCGGCGTGAAAGACGAGCCGCTGAAGGGAAAAGAGGTTCCTCTGGAATGGACTGAGACATCTGGGGGACTCTTGGAATGGTGGCACGACCCTGGAGTTCCTCTCGCCGTTCCTGTTGAGAGGGCCTCCTCTTGAGATGCGACGGGAACGCCGGGAACTCTTTCCCGACGAAGCAGGGAAAGGATCCCTCATCTCGAGCTACGAGGCGGAAACGGGGCTCCTCTGGATGTGGGCGGGACCCTCGTGATTCCTCTCGAGTGGAGACGGCTATGTCGGGGAACTTCTTGATTTGCAGCAAGGGTGTGAAGGGACCTTTCAAAGTTCCAGAGGTGAGGTGTGATCAGCCTCGAGACGCCTCAGCGGAAATGGGCCTCATCTCGCCTGGAGGGGAGAACCTCCTGGATTTTCTCGAGTTGCGGCAGGTCTTCTCGAGTTACGACGGGGACCTGAGGGACCCGCTCTGGTGGCCTCAGGAAAGGCCAGTCCCCATGCGAGTTGCTAGGGGACCTCTCGGGATTCCTCTCCCGTCCATGCCGGGGCCTCAGTCCTTGTGTGGAGTCGGGGCCGGAACCTGAGGATTCCTCTCCAGTGTTGCCATGGATCTTGGGGTGCTTCTGAGTCTCCCCAGGGGAGTCAGGCCTCGTCTCGAGTGGGGGCATGCACGTGCGCTTTCCTCCCGAGCTGCAGCAGTAGTGTCACGCTTCCTGTCACGTGGATCAAGGGATCTGTGGCTTTCCCTCGAGGCTGTCCCTCGAGGCTTTCCCACGAGGCTTTCCCACAGGGCTGTGCCACGTGCCACCTTGGTGTGAGTCGATCCTCGGCGTGAAAGACGAGCCGGTGAAGGGAAAAGAGGTTCCTCTGGAATGGACTGAGACATCTGGGGGACTCTTGGAATGGTGGCACGACCCTGGAGTTCCTCTCGCCGTTCCTGTTGAGAGGGCCTCCTCTTGAGATGCGACGGGAAGGCCGGGAACTCTTTCCCGACGAAGCAGGGAAAGGATCCCTCATCTCGAGCTACGAGGCGGAAACGGGGGTCCTCTGGATGTGGGCGGGACCCTCGTGATTCCTCTCGAGTGGAGACGGCTAGGTCGGGGAACTTCTTGATTTGCACCAAGGGTGTGAAGGACCCTTTCGAAGTTCCAGTGGTGAGGTGTGATCAGACTCGAGATGCCTCAGCGGAAATGGGCCTCATCTCGCCTGGAGGGGAGAACCTCCTGGATTTTCTCGAGTTGCGGCAGGTCTTCTCGAGTTACGACGGGGACCTCAGGGACCCGCTCTGGTGGCCTCAGGAAAGGCCAGTCCCCAGGCGAGTTGCTAGGGGACCTCTCGGGATTCCTCTCCCGTCCATGCCGGGGCCTCAGTCCTTGTGTGGAGTCGGGGCCGGAACCTGAGGATTCCTCTCCAGTGTTGCCATGGATCTTGGGGTGCTTCTGAGTCTCCCCAGGGGAGTCAGGCCTCGTCTCGAGTGGGGGCATGCACGTGCGCTTTCCTCCCGAGCTGCAGCAGTAGTGTCACGCTTCCTGTCACGTGGATTAAGGGATCTGTGGCTTTCCCTCGAGGCTGTCCCTCGAGGCTTTCCCACGAGGCTTTCCCACAGGGCTGTGCCACGTGCCACCTTGGTGTGAGTCGATCCTCGGCGTGAAAGACGAGCCGGTGAAGGGAAAAGAGGTTCCTCTGGAATGGACTGAGATATCTGGGGGACTCTTGGAATGCTGGCTCGACCCTGGAGTTCCTCTTGCCGTTCCTGTTGAGAGGGCCTCCTCTTGAGATGCGACGGGAACGCTGGGAACTCTTTCCCGACGAAGCAGGGAAAGGATCCCTCATCTCGAGCTACGAGGCGGAAACGGGGCTCCTCTGGATGTGGGCGGGACCCTCGTGATTCCTCTCGAGTGGAGACGGCTAGGTCGGGGAACTTCTTGATTTGCACCAAGGGTGTGAAGGAGCCTTTCGAAGTTCCAGAGGGGAGGTGTGATCAGCCTCGAGACGCCTCAGCGGAAATGAGCCTCATCTCGCCTGGAGGGGAGAACCTCCTGGATTTTCTCGAGTTGCGGCAGGTCTTCTCGAGTTACGACGGGGACCTCAGGGACCCGCTCTGGTGGCCTCAGGAAAGGCCAGTCCCCATGCGAGTTGCTACGGGACCTCTCGGGATTCCTCTCCCGTCCATGCCGGGGCCTCAGTCCTTGTGTGGAGTCGGGGCCGGAACCTGAGGATTCCTCTCCAGTGTTGCCATGGATCTTGGGGTGCTTCTGAGTCTCCCCAGGGGAGTCAGGCCTCGTCTCGAGTGGGGGCATGCACGTGCGCTTTCCTCCGGAGCTGCAGCAGTAGTGTCACGCTTCCTGTCACGTGGATCAAGGGATCTGTGGCTTTCCCTCGAGGCTGTCCCTCGAGGCTTTCCCACGAGGCTTTCCCACAGGGCTGTGCCACGTGCCACCTTGGTGTGAGTCGATCCTCGGCGTGAAAGACGAGCCGCTGAAGGGAAAAGAGGTTCCTCTGGAATGGACTGAGACATCTGGGGGACTCTTGGAATGGTGGCACGACCCTGGAGTTCCTCTCGCCGTTCCTGTTGAGAGGGCCTCCTCTTGAGATGCGACGGGAACGCCGGGAACTCTTTCCCGACGAAGCAGGGAAAGGATCCCTCATCTCGAGCTACGAGGCGGAAACGGGGCTCCTCTGGATGTGGGCGGGACCCTCGTGATTCCTCTCGAGTGGAGACGGCTATGTCGGGGAACTTCTTGATTTGCAGCAAGGGTGTGAAGGGACCTTTCAAAGTTCCAGAGGTGAGGTGTGATCAGCCTCGAGACGCCTCAGCGGAAATGGGCCTCATCTCGCCTGGAGGGGAGAACCTCCTGGATTTTCTCGAGTTGCGGCAGGTCTTCTCGAGTTACGACGGGGACCTGAGGGACCCGCTCTGGTGGCCTCAGGAAAGGCCAGTCCCCATGCGAGTTGCTAGGGGACCTCTCGGGATTCCTCTCCCGTCCATGCCGGGGCCTCAGTCCTTGTGTGGAGTCGGGGACGGAACCTGAGGATTCCTCTCCAGTGTTGCCATGGATCTTGGGGTGCTTCTGAGTCTCCCCAGGGGAGTCAGGCCTCGTCTCGAGTGGGGGCATGCACGTGCGCTTTCCTCCCGAGCTGCAGCAGTAGTGTCACGCTTCCTGTCACGTGGATCAAGGGATCTGTGGCTTTCCCTCGAGGCTGTCCCTCGAGGCTTTCCCACGAGGCTTTCCCACAGGGCTGTGCCACGTGCCACCTTGGTGTGAGTCGATCCTCGGCGTGAAAGACGAGCCGGTGAAGGGAAAAGAGGTTCCTCTGGAATGGACTGAGACATCTGGGGGACTCTTGGAATGGTGGCACGACCCTGGAGTTCCTCTCGCCGTTCCTGTTGAGAGGGCCTCCTCTTGAGATGCGACGGGAAGGCCGGGAACTCTTTCCCGACGAAGCAGGGAAAGGATCCCTCATCTCGAGCTACGAGGCGGAAACGGGGCTCCTCTGGATGTGGGCGGGACCCTCGTGATTCCTCTCGAGTGGAGACGGCTAGGTCGGGGAACTTCTTGATTTGCACCAAGGGTGTGAAGGACCCTTTCGAAGTTCCAGTGGTGAGGTGTGATCAGCCTCGAGACGCCTCAGCGGAAATGGGCCTCATCTCGCCTGGAGGGGAGAACCTCCTGGATTTTCTCGAGTTGCGGCAGGTCTTCTCGAGTTACGACGGGGACCTCAGGGACCCGCTCTGGTGGCCTCAGGAAAGGCCAGTCCCCAGGCGAGTTGCTAGGGGACCTCTCGGGATTCCTCTCCCGTCCATGCCGGGGCCTCAGTCCTTGTGTGGAGTCGGGGCCGGAACCTGAGGATTCCTCTCCAGTGTTGCCATGGATCTTGGGGTGCTTCTGAGTCTCCCCAGGGGAGTCAGGCCTCGTCTCGAGTGGGGGCATGCACGTGCGCTTTCCTCCCGAGCTGCAGCAGTAGTGTCACGCTTCCTGTCACGTGGATCAAGGGATCTGTGGCTTTCCCTCGAGGCTGTCCCTCGAGGCTTTCCCACGAGGCTTTCCCACAGGGCTGTGCCACGTGCCACCTTGGTGTGAGTCGATCCTCGGCGTGAAAGACGAGCCGGTGAAGGGAAAAGAGGTTCCTCTGGAATGGACTGAGATATCTGGGGGACTCTTGGAATGCTGGCTCGACCCTGGAGTTCCTCTTGCCGTTCCTGTTGAGAGGGCCTCCTCTTGAGATGCGACAGGAACGCTGGGAACTCTTTCCCGACGAAGCAGGGAAAGGATCCCTCATCTCGAGCTACGAGGCGGAAACGGGGCTCCTCTGGATGTGGGCGGGACCCTCGTGATTCCTCTCGAGTGGAGACGGCTAGGTCGGGGAACTTCTTGATTTGCACCAAGGGTGTGAAGGAGCCTTTCGAAGTTCCAGAGGGGAGGTGTGATCAGCCTCGAGACGCCTCAGCGGAAATGAGCCTCATCTCGCCTGGAGGGGAGAACCTCCTGGATTTTCTCGAGTTGCGGCAGGTCTTCTCGAGTTACGACGGGGACCTCAGGGACCCGCTCTGGTGGCCTCAGGAAAGGCCAGTCCCCATGCGAGTTGCTACGGGACCTCTCGGGATTCCTCTCCCGTCCATGCCGGGGCCTCAGTCCTTGTGTGGAGTCGGGGCCGGAACCTGAGGATTCCTCTCCAGTGTTGCCATGGATCTTGGGGTGCTTCTGAGTCTCCCCAGGGGAGTCAGGCCTCGTCTCGAGTGGGGGCATGCACGTGCGCTTTCCTCCCGAGCTGCAGCAGTAGTGTCACGCTTCCTGTCACGTGGATCAAGGGATCTGTGGCTTTCCCTCGAGGCTGTCCCTCGAGGCTTTCCCACGAGGCTTTCCCACAGGGCTGTGCCACGTGCCACCTTGGTGTGAGTCGATCCTCGGCGTGAAAGACGAGCCGCTGAAGGGAAAAGAGGTTCCTCTGGAATGGACTGAGACATCTGGGGGACTCTTGGAATGGTGGCACGACCCTGGAGTTCCTCTCGCCGTTCCTGTTGAGAGGGCCTCCTCTTGAGATGCGACGGGAACGCCGGGAACTCTTTCCCGACGAAGCAGGAAAAGGATCCCTCATCTCGAGCTACGAGGCGGAAACGGGGCTCCTCTGGATGTGGGCGGGACCCTCGTGATTCCTCTCGAGTGGAGACGGCTATGTCGGGGAACTTCTTGATTTGCAGCAAGGGTGTGAAGGGACCTTTCAAAGTTCCAGAGGTGAGGTGTGATCAGCCTCGAGACGCCTCAGCGGAAATGGGCCTCATCTCGCCTGGAGGGGAGAACCTCCTGGATTTTCTCGAGTTGCGGCAGGTCTTCTCGAGTTACGACGGGGACCTGAGGGACCCGCTCTGGTGGCCTCAGGAAAGGCCAGTCCCCATGCGAGTTGCTAGGGGACCTCTCGGGATTCCTCTCCCGTCCATGCCGGGGCCTCAGTCCTTGTGTGGAGTCGGGGACGGAACCTGAGGATTCCTCTCCAGTGTTGCCATGGATCTTGGGGTGCTTCTGAGTCTCCCCAGGGGAGTCAGGCCTCGTCTCGAGTGGGGGCATGCACGTGCGCTTTCCTCCCGAGCTGCAGCAGTAGTGTCACGCTTCCTGTCACGTGGATCAAGGGATCTGTGGCTTTCCCTCGAGGCTGTCCCTCGAGGCTTTCCCACGAGGCTTTCCCACAGGGCTGTGCCACGTGCCACCTTGGTGTGAGTCGATCCTCGGCGTGAAAGACGAGCCGGTGAAGGGAAAAGAGGTTCCTCTGGAATGGACTGAGACATCTGGGGGACTCTTGGAATGGTGGCACGACCCTGGAGTTCCTCTCGCCGTTCCTGTTGAGAGGGCCTCCTCTTGAGATGCGACGGGAAGGCCGGGAACTCTTTCCCGACGAAGCAGGGAAAGGATCCCTCATCTCGAGCTACGAGGCGGAAACGGGGCTCCTCTGGATGTGGGCGGGACCCTCGTGATTCCTCTCGAGTGGAGACGGCTAGGTCGGGGAACTTCTTGATTTGCACCAAGGGTGTGAAGGACCCTTTCGAAGTTCCAGTGGTGAGGTGTGATCAGCCTCGAGACGCCTCAGCGGAAATGGGCCTCATCTCGCCTGGAGGGGAGAACCTCCTGGATTTTCTCGAGTTGCGGCAGGTCTTCTCGAGTTACGACGGGGACCTCAGGGACCCGCTCTGGTGGCCTCAGGAAAGGCCAGTCCCCAGGCGAGTTGCTAGGGGACCTCTCGGGATTCCTCTCCCGTCCATGCCGGGGCCTCAGTCCTTGTGTGGAGTCGGGGCCGGAACCTGAGGATTCCTCTCCAGTGTTGCCATGGATCTTGGGGTGCTTCTGAGTCTCCCCAGGGGAGTCAGGCCTCGTCTCGAGTGGGGGCATGCACGTGCGCTTTCCTCCCGAGCTGCAGCAGTAGTGTCACGCTTCCTGTCACGTGGATCAAGGGATCTGTGGCTTTCCCTCGAGGCTGTCCCTCGAGGCTTTCCCACGAGGCTTTCCCACAGGGCTGTGCCACGTGCCACCTTGGTGTGAGTCGATCCTCGGCGTGAAAGACGAGCCGGTGAAGGGAAAAGAGGTTCCTCTGGAATGGACTGAGATATCTGGGGGACTCTTGGAATGCTGGCTCGACCCTGGAGTTCCTCTTGCCGTTCCTGTTGAGAGGGCCTCCTCTTGAGATGCGACAGGAACGCTGGGAACTCTTTCCCGACGAAGCAGGGAAAGGATCCCTCATCTCGAGCTACGAGGCGGAAACGGGGCTCCTCTGGATGTGGGCGGGACCCTCGTGATTCCACTCGAGTGGAGACGGCTAGGTCGGGGAACTTCTTGATTTGCACCAAGGGTGTGAAGGAGCCTTTCGAAGTTCCAGAGGTGAGGTGTGATCAGCCTCGAGATGCCTCAGCGGAAATGGGCCTCATCTCGCCTGGAGGGGAGAACCTCCTGGATTTTCTCGAGTTGCGGCAGGTCTTCTCGAGTTACGACGGGGACCTGAGGGACCCGCTCTGGTGGCCTCAGGAAAGGCCAGTCCCCATGTGAGTTGCTAGCGGACCTCTCGGGATTCCTCTCCCGTCCATGCCGGGGCCTCAGTCCTTGTGTGGAGTCGGGGCCTGAACCTGAGGATTCCTCTCCAGTGTTGCCATGGATCTTGGGGTGCTTCTGAGTCTCCCCACGGGAGTCAGGCCTCGTCTCGAGTGGGGGCATGCACGTGCGCTTTCCTCCCGAGCTGCAGCAGTAGTGTCACGCTTCCTGTCACGTGGATCAAGGGATCTGTGGCTTTCCCTCGAGGCTGTCCCTCGAGGATTTCACATGAGGCTTTCCCACAGGGCTGTGCCACGTGCCACCTTGGTGTGAGTCGATCCTCGGCGTGAAAGACGAGCCGGTGAAGGGAAAAGAGGTTCCTCTGGAATGGACTGAGACATCTGGGGGACTCTTGGAATGGTGGCACGACCCTGGAGTTCCTCTCGCCGTTCCTGTTGAGAGGGCCTCCTCTTGAGATGCGACGGGAACGCCGGGAACTCTTTCCCGACGAAGCAGGGAAAGGATCCCTCATCTCGAGCTACGAGGCGGAAACGGGGCTCCTCTGGATGTGGGCGGGACCCTCGTGATTCCTCTCGAGTGGAGACGGGTATGTCGGGGAACTTCTTGATTTGCACCAAGGGTGTGAAGGAGCCTTTCGAAGTTCCAGAGGGGAGGTGTGATCAGCCTCGAGACGCCTCAGCGGAAATGAGCCTCATCTCGCCTGGAGGGGAGAACCTCCTGGATTTTCTCGAGTTGCGGCAGGTCTTCTCGAGTTACGACGAGGACCTCAGGGACCCGCTCTGGTGGCCTCAGGAAAGGCCAGTCCCCATGCGAGTTGCTACGGGACCTCTCGGGATTCCTCTCCCGTCCATGCCGGGGCCTCAGTCCTTGTGTGGAGTCGGGGCCGGAACCTGAGGATTCCTCTCCAGTGTTGCCATGGATCTTGGGGTGCTTCTGAGTCTCCCCAGGGGAGTCAGGCCTCGTCTCGAGTGGGGGCATGCACGTGCGCTTTCCTCCCGAGCTGCAGCAGTAGTGTCACGCTTCCTGTCACGTGGATCAAGGGATCTGTGGCTTTCCCTCGAGGCTGTCCCTCGAGGCTTTCCCACGAGGCTTTCCCACAGGGCTGTGCCACGTGCCACCTTGGTGTGAGTCGATCCTCGGCGTGAAAGACGAGCCGCTGAAGGGAAAAGAGGTTCCTCTGGAATGGACTGAGACATCTGGGGGACTCTTGGAATGGTGGCACGACCCTGGAGTTCCTCTCGCCGTTCCTGTTGAGAGGGCCTCCTCTTGAGATGCGACGGGAACGCCGGGAACTCTTTCCCGACGAAGCAGGGAAAGGATCCCTCATCTCGAGCTACGAGGCGGAAACGGGGCTCCTCTGGATGTGGGCGGGACCCTCGTGATTCCTCTCGAGTGGAGACGGGTATGTCGGGGAACTTCTTGATTTGCACCAAGGGTGTGAAGGAGCCTTTCGAAGTTCGAGAGGTGAGGTGTGATCAGCCTCGAGACGCCTCAGCGGAAATGGGCCTCATCTCGCCTGGAGGGGAGAACCTCCTGGATTTTCTCGAGTTGCGGCAGGTCTTCTCGTGTTACGACGGGGACCTCAGGGACCGGCTCTGGTGGCCTCAGGAAAGGCCAGTCCCCATGCGAGTTGCTAGGGGACCTCTCGGGATTCCTCTCCCGTCCATGCCGGGGCCTCAGTCCTTGTGTGGAGTCGGGGCCGGAACCTGAGGATTCCTCTCCAGTGTTGCCATGGATCTTGGGGTGCTTCTGAGTCTCCCCAGGGGAGTCAGGCCTCGTCTCGAGTGGGGGCATGCACGTGCGCTTTCCTCCCGAGCTGCAGCAGTAGTGTCACGCTTCCTGTCACGTGGATCAAGGGATCTGTGGCTTTCCCTCGAGGCTGTCCCTCGAGGCTTTCCCACGAGGCTTTCCCACAGGGCTGTGCCACGTGCCACCTTGGTGTGAGTCGATCCTCGGCGTGAAAGACGAGCCGGTGAAGGGAAAAGAGGTTCCTCTGGAATGGACTGAGACATCTGGGGGACTCTTGGAATGGTGGCACGACCCTGGAGTTCCTCTCGCCGTTCCTGTAGAGAGGGTCTCCTCTTGAGATGCGACGGGAACGCCGGGAACTCTTTCCCGACGAAGCAGGGAAAGGATCCCTCATCTCGAGCTACGAGGCGGAAACGGGGCTCCTCTGGATGTGGGCGGGACCCTCGTGATTCCTCTCGAGTGGAGACGGGTATGTCGGGGAACTTCTTGATTTGCACCAAGGGTGTGAAGGAGCCTTTCGAAGTTCCAGAGGTGAGGTGTGATCAGCCTCGAGACGCCTCAGCGGAAATGGGCCTCATCTCGCCTGGAGGGGAGAACCTCCTGGATTTTCTCGAGTTGCGGCAGGTCTTCTCGAGTTACGACGGGGACCTCATGGACCCGCTCTGGTGGCCTCAGGAAAGGCCAGTCCCCATGCGAGTTGCTAGGGGACCTCTCGGGATTCCTCTCCCGTCCATGCTGTTGCCTCAGTCCTTGTGTGGAGTCGGGGCCGGAACCTGAGGATTCCTCTCCAGTGTTGCCATGGATCTTGGGGTGCTTCTGAGTCTCCCCAGGGGAGTCAGGCCTCGTCTCGAGTGGGGGCATGCACGTGTGATTTCCTAACGAGCTGCAGCAGTAGTGTCACGCTTCCTGTCACGTGGATCAAGGGATCTGTGGCTTTCCCTCGAGGCTGTCCCTCGAGGCTTTCCCACGAGGCTTTCCCACAGGGCTGTGCCACGTGCCACCTTGGTGTGAGTCGATCCTCGGTGTGAACGACGAGCCGGTGAAGGGAAAAGAGGTTACTCTGGAATGGACTGGGACATCTGGGGGACTCTTGAAATGCTGGCTCGACCCTGGAGTTCCTCTCGCCGTTCCTGTTGAGAGGGCTTCCTCTTGAGATGCGACGGGAACGCCGGGAACTCTTTCCCGACGAAGCAGGGAAAGGATCCCTCATCTCGTGCTACGAGGCGGAAACGGGGCTCCTCTGGATGTGGGCGGGACCCTCGTGATTCCTCTCGAGTGGAGACGGGTATGTCGGGGAACTTCTTGATTTGCACCAAGGGTGTGAAGGACCCTTTCGAAGTTCCAGAGGGGAGGTGTGATCAGCCTCGAGACGCCTCAGCGGAAATGGGCCTCATCTCGCCTGGAGGGGAGAACCTCCTGGATTTTCTCGAGTTGCGGCAGGTCTTCTCGAGCTACGACGGGGACCTAAGGGACCCGCTCTGGTGGCCTCAGGAAAGGCCAGTCCCCATGCGAGTTGCTAGGGGACCTCTCGGGATTCCTCTCCCGTCCATGCCGGGGCCTCAGTCCTTGTGTGGAGTCGGGGCCGGAACCTGAGGATTCCTCTCCAGTGTTGCCATGGATCTTGGGGTGCTTTTGAGTCTCCCCAGGGGAGTCAGGCCTCGTCTCGAGTGGGGGCATGCACGTGCGCTTTCCTCCCGAGCTGCAGCAGTAGTGTCACGCTTCCTGTCACGTGGATCAAGGGATCTGTGGCTTTCCCTCGAGGCTGTCCCTCGAGGCTTTCCCACGAGGCTTTCCCACAGGGCTGTGCCACGTGCCACCTTGGTGTGAGTCGATCCTCGGCGTGAAAGACGAGCCGGTGAAGGGAAAAGAGGTTCCTCTGGAATGGACTGAGACATCTGGGGGACTCTTGGAATGGTGGCACGACCCTGGAGTTCCTCTCGCCGTTCCTGTTGAGAGGGCCTCCTCTTGAGATGCGACGGGAACGCCGGGAAATCTTTCCCGACGAAGCAGGGAAAGGATCCCTCATCTCGAGCTACGAGGCGGAAACGGGGCTCCTCTGGATGTGGGCGGGACCCTCGTGATTCCTCTCGAGTGGAGACGGCTAGGTCGGGGAACTTCTTGATTTGCACCAAGGGTGTGAAGGAGCCTTTCGAAGTTCCAGAGGTGAGGTGTGATCAGCCTCGAGATGCCTCAGCGGAAATGGGCCTCATCTCGCCTGGAGGGGAGAACCTCCTGGATTTTCTCGAGTTGCGGCAGGTCTTCTCGAGTTACGACGGGGACCTGAGGGACCCGCTCTGGTGGCCTCAGGAAAGGCCAGTCCCCATGTGAGTTGCTAGCGGACCTCTCGGGATTCCTCTCCCGTCCATGCCGGGGCCTCAGTCCTTGTGTGGAGTCGGGGCCTGAACCTGAGGATTCCTCTCCAGTGTTGCCATGGATCTTGGGGTGCTTCTGAGTCTCCCCACGGGAGTCAGGCCTCGTCTCGAGTGGGGGCATGCACGTGCGCTTTCCTCCCGAGCTGCAGCAGTAGTGTCACGCTTCCTGTCACGTGGATCAAGGGATCTGTGGCTTTCCCTCGAGGCTGTCCCTCGAGGATTTCACATGAGGCTTTCCCACAGGGCTGTGCCACGTGCCACCTTGGTGTGAGTCGATCCTCGGCGTGAAAGACGAGCCGGTGAAGGGAAAAGAGGTTCCTCTGGAATGGACTGAGACATCTGGGGGACTCTTGGAATGGTGGCACGACCCTGGAGTTCCTCTCGCCGTTCCTGTTGAGAGGGCCTCCTCTTGAGATGCGACGGGAACGCCGGGAACTCTTTCCCGACGAAGCAGGGAAAGGATCCCTCATCTCGAGCTACGAGGCGGAAACGGGGCTCCTCTGGATGTGGGCGGGACCCTCGTGATTCCTCTCGAGTGGAGACGGGTATGTCGGGGAACTTCTTGATTTGCACCAAGGGTGTGAAGGAGCCTTTCGAAGTTCCAGAGGGGAGGTGTGATCAGCCTCGAGACGCCTCAGCGGAAATGAGCCTCATCTCGCCTGGAGGGGAGAACCTCCTGGATTTTCTCGAGTTGCGGCAGGTCTTCTCGAGTTACGACGAGGACCTCAGGGACCCGCTCTGGTGGCCTCAGGAAAGGCCAGTCCCCATGCGAGTTGCTACGGGACCTCTCGGGATTCCTCTCCCGTCCATGCCGGGGCCTCAGTCCTTGTGTGGAGTCGGGGCCGGAACCTGAGGATTCCTCTCCAGTGTTGCCATGGATCTTGGGGTGCTTCTGAGTCTCCCCAGGGGAGTCAGGCCTCGTCTCGAGTGGGGGCATGCACGTGCGCTTTCCTCCCGAGCTGCAGCAGTAGTGTCACGCTTCCTGTCACGTGGATCAAGGGATCTGTGGCTTTCCCTCGAGGCTGTCCCTCGAGGCTTTCCCACGAGGCTTTCCCACAGGGCTGTGCCACGTGCCACCTTGGTGTGAGTCGATCCTCGGCGTGAAAGACGAGCCGCTGAAGGGAAAAGAGGTTCCTCTGGAATGGACTGAGACATCTGGGGGACTCTTGGAATGGTGGCACGACCCTGGAGTTCCTCTCGCCGTTCCTGTTGAGAGGGCCTCCTCTTGAGATGCGACGGGAACGCCGGGAACTCTTTCCCGACGAAGCAGGGAAAGGATCCCTCATCTCGAGCTACGAGGCGGAAACGGGGCTCCTCTGGATGTGGGCGGGACCCTCGTGATTCCTCTCGAGTGGAGACGGCTATGTCGGGGAACTTCTTGATTTGCAGCAAGGGTGTGAAGGGACCTTTCAAAGTTCCAGAGGTGAGGTGTGATCAGCCTCGAGACGCCTCAGCGGAAATGGGCCTCATCTCGCCTGGAGGGGAGAACCTCCTGGATTTTCTCGAGTTGCGGCAGGTCTTCTCGAGTTACGACGGGGACCTGAGGGACCCGCTCTGGTGGCCTCAGGAAAGGCCAGTCCCCATGCGAGTTGCTAGGGGACCTCTCGGGATTCCTCTCCCGTCCATGCCGGGGCCTCAGTCCTTGTGTGGAGTCGGGGCCGGAACCTGAGGATTCCTCTCCAGTGTTGCCATGGATCTTGGGGTGCTTCTGAGTCTCCCCAGGGGAGTCAGGCCTCGTCTCGAGTGGGGGCATGCACGTGCGCTTTCCTCCCGAGCTGCAGCAGTAGTGTCACGCTTCCTGTCACGTGGATCAAGGGATCTGTGGCTTTCCCTCGAGGCTGTCCCTTGAGGCTTTCCCACGAGGCTTTCCCACAGGGCTGTGCCACGTGCCACCTTGGTGTGAGTCGATCCTCGGCGTGAAAGACGAGCCGCTGAAGGGAAAAGAGGTTCCTCTGGAATGGACTGAGACATCTGGGGGACTCTTGGAATGGTGGCACGACCCTGGAGTTCCTCTCGCCGTTCCTGTTGAGAGGGCCTCCTCTTGAGATGCGACGGGAAGGCCGGGAACTCTTTCCCGACGAAGCAGGGAAAGGATCCCTCATCTCGAGCTACGAGGCGGAAACGGGGCTCCTCTGGATGTGGGCGGGACCCTCGTGATTCCTCTCGAGTGGAGACGGCTAGGTCGGGGAACTTCTTGATTTGCACCAAGGGTGTGAAGGACCCTTTCGAAGTTCCAGTGGTGAGGTGTGATCAGCCTCGAGACGCCTCAGCGGAAATGGGCCTCATCTCGCCTGGAGGGGAGAACCTCCTGGATTTTCTCGAGTTGCGGCAGGTCTTCTCGAGTTACAACGGGGACCTCAGGGACCCGCTCTGGTGGCCTCAGGAAAGGCCAGTCCCCAGGCGAGTTGCTAGGGGACCTCTCGGGATTCCTCTCCCGTCCATGCCGGGGCCTCAGTCCTTGTGTGGAGTCGGGGCCGGAACCTGAGGATTCCTCTCCAGTGTTGCCATGGATCTTGGGGTGCTTCTGAGTCTCCCCAGGGGAGTCAGGCCTCGTCTCGAGTGGGGGCATGCACGTGCGCTTTCCTCCCGAGCTGCAGCAGTAGTGTCACGCTTCCTGTCACGTGGATCAAGGGATCTGTGGCTTTCCCTCGAGGCTGTCCCTCGAGGCTTTCCCACGAGGCTTTCCCACAGGGCTGTGCCACGTGCCACCTTGGTGTGAGTCGATCCTCGGCGTGAAAGACGAGCCGGTGAAGGGAAAAGAGGTTCCTCTGGAATGGACTGAGATATCTGGGGGACTCTTGGAATGCTGGCTCGACCCTGGAGTTCCTCTTGCCGTTCCTGTTGAGAGGGCCTCCTCTTGAGATGCGACAGGAACGCTGGGAACTCTTTCCCGACGAAGCAGGGAAAGGATCCCTCATCTCGAGCTACGAGGCGGAAACGGGGCTCCTCTGGATGTGGGCGGGACCCTCGTGATTCCTCTCGAGTGGAGACGGCTAGGTCGGGGAACTTCTTGATTTGCACCAAGGGTGTGAAGGAGCCTTTCGAAGTTCCAGAGGTGAGGTGTGATCAGCCTCGAGATGCCTCAGCGGAAATGGGCCTCATCTCGCCTGGAGGGGAGAACCTCCTGGATTTTCTCGAGTTGCGGCAGGTCTTCTCGAGTTACGACGGGGACCTGAGGGACCCGCTCTGGTGGCCTCAGGAAAGGCCAGTCCCCATGTGAGTTGCTAGGGGACCTCTCGGGATTCCTCTCCCGTCCATGCCGGGGCCTCAGTCCTTGTGTGGAGTCGGGGCCTGAACCTGAGGATTCCTCTCCAGTGTTGCCATGGATCTTGGGGTGCTTCTGAGTCTCCCCACGGGAGTCAGGCCTCGTCTCGAGTGGGGGCATGCACGTGCGCTTTCCTCCCGAGCTGCAGCAGTAGTGTCACGCTTCCTGTCACGTGGATCAAGGGATCTGTGGCTTTCCCTCGAGGCTGTCCCTCGAGGATTTCACACGAGGCTTTCCCACAGGGCTGTGCCACGTGCCACCTTGGTGTGAGTCGATCCTCGGCGTGAAAGACGAGCCGGTGAAGGGAAAAGAGGTTCCTCTGGAATGGACTGAGACATCTGGGGGACTCTTGGAATGGTGGCACGACCCTGGAGTTCCTCTCGCCGTTCCTGTTGAGAGGGCCTCCTCTTGAGATGCGACGGGAACGCCGGGAACTCTTTCCCGACGAAGCAGGGAAAGGATCCCTCATCTCGAGCTACGAGGCGGAAACGGGGCTCCTCGGGATGGGGGCGGGACCCTCGTGATTCCTCTCGAGTGGAGACGGGTATGTCGGGGAACTTCTTGATTTGCACCAAGGGTGTGAAGGAGCCTTTCGAAGTTCGAGAGGTGAGGTGTGATCAGCCTCGAGACGCCTCAGCGGAAATGGGCCTCATCTCGCCTGGAGGGGAGAACCTCCTGGATTTTCTCGAGTTGCGGCAGGTCTTCTCGAGTTACGACGGGGACCTCAGGGACCGGCTCTGGTGGCCTCAGGAAAGGCCAGTCCCCATGCGAGTTGCTAGGGGACCTCTCGGGATTCCTCTCCCGTCCATGCCGGGGCCTCAGTCCTTGTGTGGAGTCGGGGCCGGAACCTGAGGATTCCTCTCCAGTGTTGCCATGGATCTTGGGGTGCTTCTGAGTCTCCCCAGGGGAGTCAGGCCTCGTCTCGAGTGGGGGCATGCACGTGCGCTTTCCTCCCGAGCTGCAGCAGTAGTGTCACGCTTCCTGTCACGTGGATCAAGGGATCTGTGGCTTTCCCTCGAGGCTGTCCCTCGAGGCTTTCCCACGAGGCTTTCCCACAGGGCTGTGCCACGTGCCACCTTGGTGTGAGTCGATCCTCGGCGTGAAAGACGAGCCGGTGAAGGGAAAAGAGGTTCCTCTGGAATGGACTGAGACATCTGGGGGACTCTTGGAATGGTGGCACGACCCTGGAGTTCCTCTCGCCGTTCCTGTTGAGAGGGCCTCCTCTTGAGATGCGACGGCAACGCCGGGAACTCTTTCCCGACGAAGCAGGGAAAGGATCCCTCATCTCGAGCTATGAGGCGGAAACGGGGCACCTCTGGATGTGGGCGGGACCCTCGTGATTCCTCTCGAGTGGAGACGGGTATGTCGGGGAACTTCTTGATTTGCACCAAGGGTGTGAATGACCCTATCGAAGTTCCAGAGGGGCGGTGTGATCAGCCTCGAGACGCCTCAGCGGAAATGGGCCTCATCTCGCCTGGAGGGGAGAACCTCCTGGATTTTCTCGAGTTGCGGCAGGTCTTCTCGAGTTACGACGGGGACCACAGGGACCCGCTCTGGTGGCCACAGGAAAGGCCAGTCCCCATGCAAGTTGCTAGGGGACCTCTCGGGATTCCTCTCCCGTCCATGCCGGGGCCTCAGTCCTTGTGTGGAGTCGGGGCCGGAACCTGAGGATTCCTCTCCAGTGTTGCCATGGATCTTGGGGTGCTTCTGAGTCTCCCCAGGGGAGTCAGGCCTCGTCTCGAGTGGGGGCATGCACGTGCGCTTTCCTCCCGAGCTGCAGCAGTAGTGTCACGCTTCCTGTCACGTGGATCAAGGGATCTGTGGCTTTCCCTCGAGGCTGTCCCTCGAGGCTTTCCCACGAGGCTTTCCCGCAGGGCTGTGCCACGTGCCACCTTGGTGTGAGTCGATCCTCGGCGTGAAAGACGAGCCGGTGAAGGGAAAAGAGGTTCCTCTGGAATGGACTGAGACATCTGGGGGACTCTTGGAATGGTGGCACGACCCTGGAGTTCCTCTCGCCGTTCCTGTAGAGAGGGTCTCCTCTTGAGATGCGACGGGAACGCCGGGAACTCTTTCCCGACGAAGCAGGGAAAGGATCCCTCATCTCGAGCTACGAGGCGGAAACGGGGCTCCTCTGGATGTGGGCGGGACCCTCGTGATTCCTCTCGAGTGGAGACGGGTATGTCGGGGAACTTCTTGATTTGCACCAAGGGTGTGAAGGAGCCTTTCGAAGTTCCAGAGGTGAGGTGTGATCAGCCTCGAGACGCCTCAGCGGAAATGGGCCTCATCTCGCCTGGAGGGGAGAACCTCCTGGATTTTCTCGAGTTGCGGCAGGTCTTCTCGAGTTACGACGGGGACCTCATGGACCCGCTCTGGTGGCCTCAGGAAAGGCCAGTCCCCATGCGAGTTGCTAGGGGACCTCTCGGGATTCCTCTCCCGTCCATGCCGTTGCCTCAGTCCTTGTGTGGAGTCGGGGCCGGAACCTGAGGATTCCTCTCCAGTGTTGCCATGGATCTTGGGGTGCTTCTGAGTCTCCCCAGGGGAGTCAGGCCTCGTCTCGAGTGGGGGCATGCACGTGTGATTTCCTAACGAGCTGCAGCAGTAGTGTCACGCTTCCTGTCACGTGGATCAAGGGATCTGTGGCTTTCCCTCGAGGCTGTCCCTCGAGGCTTTCCCACGAGGCTTTCCCACAGGGCTGTGCCACGTGCCACCTTGGTGTTAGTCGATCCTCGGTGTGAACGACGAGCCGGTGAAGGGAAAAGAGGTTACTCTGGAATGGACTGGGACATCTGGGGGACTCTTGAAATGCTGGCTCGACCCTGGAGTTCCTCTCGCCGTTCCTGTTGAGAGGGCTTCCTCTTGAGATGCGACGGGAACGCCGGGAACTCTTTCCCGACGAAGCAGGGAAAGGATCCCTCATCTCGTGCTACGAGGCGGAAACGGGGCTCCTCTGGATGTGGGCGGGACCCTCGTGATTCCTCTCGAGTGGAGACGGGTATGTCGGGGAACTTCTTGATTTGCACCAAGGGTGTGAAGGACCCTTTCGAAGTTCCAGAGGGGAGGTGTGATCAGCCTCGAGACGCCTCAGCGGAAATGGGCCTCATCTCGCCTGGAGGGGAGAACCTCCTGGATTTTCTCGAGTTGCGGCAGGTCTTCTCGAGCTACGACGGGGACCTAAGGGACCCGCTCTGGTGGCCTCAGGAAAGGCCAGTCCCCATGCGAGTTGCTAGGGGACCTCTCGGGATTCCTCTCCCGTCCATGCCGGGGCCTCAGTCCTTGTGTGGAGTCGGGGCCGGAACCTGAGGATTCCTCTCCAGTGTTGCCATGGATCTTGGGGTGCTTCTGAGTCTCCCCAGGGGAGTCAGGCCTCGTCTCGAGTGGGGGCATGCACGTGCGCTTTCCTCCCGAGCTGCAGCAGTAGTGTCACGCTTCCTGTCACGTGGATCAAGGGATCTGTGGCTTTCCCTCGAGGCTGTCCCTCGAGGCTTTCCCACGAGGCTTTCCCACAGGGCTGTGCCACGTGCCACCTTGGTGTGAGTCGATCCTCGGCGTGAAAGACGAGCCGGTGAAGGGAAAAGAGGTTCCTCTGGAATGGACTGAGACATCTGGGGGACTCTTGGAATGGTGGCACGACCCTGGAGTTCCTCTCGCCGTTCCTGTTGAGAGGGCCTCCTCTTGAGATGCGACGGGAACGCCGGGAACTCTTTCCCGACGAAGCAGGGAAAGGATCCCTCATCTCGAGCTACGAGGCGGAAACGGGGCTCCTCTGGATGTGGGTGGGACCCTCGTGATTCCTCTCGAGTGGAGACGGGTATGTCGGGGAACTTCTTGATTTGCACCAAGGGTGTGAAGGAGCCTTTCGAAGTTCGAGAGGTGAGGTGTGATCAGCCTCGAGACGCCTCAGCGGAAATGGGCCTCATCTCGCCTGGAGGGGAGAACCTCCTGGATTTTCTCGAGTTGCGGCAGGTCTTCTCGAGTTACGACGGGGACCTCAGGGACCGGCTCTGGTGGCCTCAGGAAAGGCCAGTCCCCATGCGAGTTGCTAGGGGACCTCTCGGGATTCCTCTCCCGTCCATGCCGGGGCCTCAGTCCTTGTGTGGAGTCGGGGCCGGAACCTGAGGATTCCTCTCCAGTGTTGCCATGGATCTTGGGGTGCTTCTGAGTCTCCCCAGGGGAGTCAGGCCTCGTCTCGAGTGGGGGCATGCACGTGTGCTTTCCTAACGAGATGCAGCAGTAGTGTCACGCTTCCTGTCACGTGGATCAAGGGATCTGTGGCTTTCCCTCGAGGCTGTCCCTCGAGGCTTTCCCACGAGGCTTTCCCACAGGGCTGTGCCACGTGCCACCTTGGTGTGAGTCGATCCTCGGTGTGAACGACGAGCCGGTGAAGGGAAAAGAGGTTACTCTGGAATGGACTGAGACATCTGGGGGACTCTTGAAATGCTGGCTCGACCCTGGAGTTCCTCTCGTCGTTCCTGTTGAGAGGGCCTCCTCTTGAGATGCGACGGGAACGCCGGGAACTCTTTCCCGACGAAGCAGGGAAAGGATCCCTCATCTCGTGCTACGAGGCGGAAACGGGGCTCCTCTGGATGTGGGCGGGACCCTCGTGATTCCTCTCGAGTGGAGACGGCTAGGTCGGGGAACTTCTTGATTTGCACCAAGGGTGTGAAGGACCCTTTCGAAGTTCCAGAGGGGAGGTGTGATCAGCCTCGAGACGCCTCAGCGGAAATGGGCCTCATCTCGCCTGGAGGGGAGAACCTCCTGGATTTTCTCGAGTTGCAGCAGGTCTTCTCGAGTTACGACGGGGACCTCAGGGACCCGCTCTGGTGGCTTCAGGAAAGGCCAGTCCCCATGCGAGTTGCTTGGGGACCTCTCGGGATTTCTCTCCCGTCCATGCCGGGGCCTCAGTCCTTGTGTGGAGTCGGGGCCGGAACCTGAGGAATCCTCTCCAGTGTTGCCATGGATCTTGGGGTGCTTCTGAGTCTCCCCAGGGGAGTCAGGCCTCGTCTCGAGTGGGGGCATGCACGTGCGCTTTCCTCCCGAGCTGCAGCAGTAGTGTCACGCTTTCTGTCACGTGGATCAAGGGATCTGTGGCTTTCCCTCGAGGCTGTCCCTCGCGGCTTTCCCACGAGGCTTTCCCACAGGGCTGTGCCACGTGCCACCTTGGTGTGAGTCGATCCTCGGCGTGAAAGACGAGCCGGTGAAGGGAAAAGAGGTTCCTCTGGAATGGACTGAGACATCTGGGGGACTCTTGGAATTGTGGCACGACCCTGGAGTTCCTCTCGCCGTTCCTGTTGAGAGGGCCTCCTCTTGAGATGCGACGGGAACGCCGGGAACTCTTTCCCGACGAAGCAGGGAAAGGATCCCTCATCTCGAGCTACGAGGCGGAAACGGGGCTCCTCTGGATGTGGGCGGGACCCTCGTGATTCCTCTCGAGTGGAGACGGGTATGTCGGGGAACTTCTTGATTTGCACCAAGGGTGTGAAGGAGCCTTTCGAAGTTCCAGAGGGGAGGTGTGATCAGCCTCGAGACGCCTCAGCGGAAATGGGCCTCATCTCGCCTGGAGGGGAGAACCTCCTGGATTTTCTCGAGTTGCGGCAGGTCTTCTCGAGTTACGACGGGGACCACAGGGACCCGCTCTGGTGGCCTCAGGAAAGGCCAGTCCCCATGCGAGTTGCTAGGGGACCTCTCGGGATTCCTCTCCCGTCCATGCCGGGGCCTCAGTCCTTGTGTGGAGTCGGGGCCGGAACCTGAGGAATCCTCTCAAGTGTTGCCATGGATCTTGGGATGCTTCTGAGTCTCCCCAGGGGAGTCAGGCCTCGTCTCGAGTGGGGGCATGCACGTGCGCTTTCCTCCCGAGCTGCAGCAGTAGTGTCACGCTTCCTGTCACGTGGATCAAGGGATCTGTGGCTTTCCCTCGAGGCTGTCCCTCGAGGCTTTCCCACGAGGCTTTCCCACAGGGCTGTGCCACGTGCCACCTTGGTGTGAGTCAATCCTCGGCGTGAAATACGAGCCGGTGAAGGGAAAAGAGGTTCCTCTGGAATGGACTGAGACATCTGGGGGACTTTTGGAATGCTGGCTCCACCCTGGAGTTCCTCTTGCCGTTCCTGTTGAGAGGGCCTCCTCTTGAGATGCGACGGGAACGCTGGGAACTCTTTCCCGACGAAGCAGGGAAAGGATCCCTCATCTCGAGCTACGAGGCGGAAACGGGGCTACTCTGGATGTGGGCGGGTCCCCCGTGATTCCTCTCGAGTGGAGACGGCTAGGTCGGGGAACTTCTTGATTTGCACCAAGGGTGTGAAGGACCCTTTCGAAGTTCCAGAGGGGAGGTGTGATCAGCCTCAAGACGCCTCAGCAGAAATGGGCCTCATCTTGCCTGGAGGGGAGAACCTCCTGGATATTCTCGAGTTGCGGCAGGTCTTCTCGAGTTACGACGGGGACCTCAGGGACCCGCTCTGGTGGCCTCAGGAAAGGCCAGTCCCCATGCGAGTTGCTAGGGGACCTCTCGGGATTCCTCTCCCGTCCATGCCGGGGCCTCAGTCCTTGTGTGGAGTCGGGGCCGGAACCTGAGGAATCCTCTCCAGTGTTGCCATGGATCTTGGGGTGCTTCTGAGTCTCCCCAGGGGAGTCAGGCCTCGTCTCAAGTGGGGGCATGCACGTGCGCTTTCCTCCCGAGCTGCAGCAGTAGTGTCACGCTTCCTGTCACGTGGATCAAGGGATCTGTGGCTTTCCCTCGAGGCTGTCCCTCGAGGCTTTCCCACGAGGCTTTCCCACAGGGCTGTGCCACGTGCCACCTTGGTGTGAGTCGATCCTCGGCGTGAAAGACGAGCCAGTGAAGGGAAAAGAGGTTCCTCTGGAATGGACAGAGACATCTGGGGGACTCTTGGAATGGTGGCACGACCCTGGAGTTCCTCTCGCCGTTCCTGTAGAGAGGGCCTCCTCTTGAGATGCGATGGGAACGCCGGGAACTCTTTCCCGACGAAGCAGGCAAAGGATCCCTCATCTCGAGCTACGAGGCGGAAACGGGGCTCCTCTGGATGTGGGCGGGACCCTCGTGATTCCTCTCGAGTGGAGACGGGTATGTCGGGGAACTTCTTGATTTGCACCAAGGGTGTGAAGGAGCCTTTCGAAGTTCCAGAGGGGAGGTGTGATCAGCCTCGAGACGCCTCAGCGGAAATGGGCCTCATCTCGCCTGGAGGGGAGAACCTCCTGGATTTTCTCGAGTTGCGGCAGGTCTTCTCGAGTTACGACGGGGACCTCAGGGACCCGCTCTGGTGGCCTCAGGAAAGGCCAGTCCCCATGCGAGTTGCTAGGGGACCTCTCGGGATTCCTCTCCCGTCCATGCCGGGGCCTCAGTCCTTGTGTGGAGTCGGGGCCGGAACCTGAGGAATCCTCTCAAGTGTTGCCATGGATCTTGGGATGCTTCTGAGTCTCCCCAGGGGAGTCAGGCCTCGTCTCGAGTGGGGGCATGCACGTGCGCTTTCCTCCCGAGCTGCAGCAGTAGTGTCACGCTTCCTGTCACGTGGATCAAGGGATCTGTGGCTTTCCCTCGAGGCTGTCCCTCGAGGCTTTCCCACGAGGCTTTCCCACAGGGCTGTGCCACGTGCCACCTTGGTGTGAGTCAATCCTCGGCGTGAAATACGAGCCGGTGAAGGGAAAAGAGGTTCCTCTGGAATGGACTGAGACATCTGGGGGACTTTTGGAATGCTGGCTCCACCCTGGAGTTCCTCTTGCCGTTCCTGTTGAGAGGGCCTCCTCTTGAGATGCGACGGGAACGCTGGGAACTCTTTCCCGACGAAGCAGGGAAAGGATCCCTCATCTCGAGCTACGAGGCGGAAACGGGGCTACTCTGGATGTGGGCGGGTCCCCCGTGATTCCTCTCGAGTGGAGACGGCTAGGTCGGGGAACTTCTTGATTTGCACCAAGGGTGTGAAGGACCCTTTCGAAGTTCCAGAGGGGAGGTGTGATCAGCCTCAAGACGCCTCAGCAGAAATGGGCCTCATCTTGCCTGGAGGGGAGAACCTCCTGGATATTCTCGAGTTGCGGCAGGTCTTCTCGAGTTACGACGGGGACCTCAGGGACCCGCTCTGGTGGCCTCAGGAAAGGCCAGTCCCCATGCGAGTTGCTAGGGGACCTCTCGGGATTCCTCTCCCGTCCATGCCGGGGCCTCAGTCCTTGTGTGGAGTCGGGGCCGGAACCTGAGGAATCCTCTCCAGTGTTGCCATGGATCTTGGGGTGCTTCTGAGTCTCCCCAGGGGAGTCAGGCCTCGTCTCAAGTGGGGGCATGCACGTGCGCTTTCCTCCCGAGCTGCAGCAGTAGTGTCACGCTTCCTGTCACGTGGATCAAGGGATCTGTGGCTTTCCCTCGAGGCTGTCCCTCGAGGCTTTCCCACGAGGCTTTCCCACAGGGCTGTGCCACGTGCCACCTTGGTGTGAGTCGATCCTCGGCGTGAAAGACGAGCCAGTGAAGGGAAAAGAGGTTCCTCTGGAATGGACAGAGACATCTGGGGGACTCTTGGAATGGTGGCACGACCCTGGAGTTCCTCTCGCCGTTCCTGTAGAGAGGGCCTCCTCTTGAGATGCGATGGGAACGCCGGGAACTCTTTCCCGACGAAGCAGGCAAAGGATCCCTCATCTCGAGCTACGAGGCGGAAACGGGGCTCCTCTGGATGTGGGCGGGACCCTCGTGATTCCTCTCGAGTGGAGACGGGTATGTCGGGGAACTTCTTGATTTGCACCAAGGGTGTGAAGGAGCCTTTCGAAGTTCCAGAGGGGAGGTGTGATCAGCCTCGAGACGCCTCAGCGGAAATGGGCCTCATCTCGCCTGGAGGGGAGAACCTCCTGGATTTTCTCGAGTTGCGGCAGGTCTTCTCGAGTTACGACGGGGACCTCAGGGACCCGCTCTGGTGGCCTCAGGAAAGGCCAGTCCCCATGCGAGTTGCTAGGGGACCTCTCGGGATTCCTCTCCCGTCCATGCCGGGGCCTCAGTCTTTGTGTGGAGTTGGGGCCGGAACCTGAGGATTCCTCTCCAGTGTTGCCATGGATCTTGGGGTGCTTCTGAGTCTCCCCAGGGGAGTCAGGCCTCGTCTCGAGTGGGGGCATGCACGTGCGCTTTCCTCCCGAGCTGCAGCAGTAGTGTCACGCTTCCTGTCACGTGGATCAAGGGATCTGTGGCTTTCCCTCGAGGCTGTCCCTCGAGGCTTTCCCACGAGGCTTTCCCACAGGGCTGTGCCACGTGCCACCTTGGTGTGAGTCGATCCTCGGCGTGAAAGACAAGCCGGTGAAGGGAAAAGAGGTTCCTCTGGAATGGACTGAGACATCTGGCGGACTCTTGGAATGGTGGCACGACCCTGGAGTTCCTCTCGCCCTTCCTGTAGAGAGGGCCTCCTCTTGAGATGCGACGGGAACGCCGGGAACTCTTTCCCGACGAAGTAGGGAAAGGATCCCTCAACTCGAGCTAAGAGGCGGAAACGGGGCTCCTCTGGATGTGGGCGGGACCCTCGTGATTCCTCTCGAGTGGAGACGGGTATGTCGGGGAACTTCTTGATTTGCACCAAGGGTGTGAAGGAGCCTTTCGAAGTTCCAGAGGGGAGGTGTGATCAGCCTCGAGACGCCTCAGCGGAAATGGGCCTCATCTCGCCTGGAGGGGAGAACCTCCTGGATTTTCTCGAGTTGCGGCAGGTCTTCTCGAGCTACGACGGGGACCTAAGGGACCCGCTCTGGTGGCCTCAGGAAAGGCCAGTCCCCATGCGAGTTGCTAGGGGACCTCTCGGGATTCCTCTCCCGTCCATGCCGGGGCCTCAGTCCTTGTGTGGAGTCGGGGCCGGAACCTGAGGATTCCTCTCCAGTGTTGCCATGGATCTTGGGGTGCTTTTGAGTCTCCCCAGGGGAGTCAGGCCTCGTCTCGAGTGGGGGCATGCACGTGCGCTTTCCTCCCGAGCTGCAGCAGTAGTGTCACGCTTCCTGTCACGTGGATCAAGGGATCTGTGGCTTTCCCTCGAGGCTGTCCCTCGAGGCTTTCCCACGAGGCTTTCCCACAGGGCTGTGCCACGTGCCACCTTGGTGTGAGTCGATCCTCGGCGTGAAAGACGAGCCGGTGAAGGGAAAAGAGGTTCCTCTGGAATGGACTGAGACATCTGGGGGACTCTTGGAATGGTGGCACGACCCTGGAGTTCCTCTCGCCGTTCCTGTTGAGAGGGCCTCCTCTTGAGATGCGACGGGAACGCCGGGAACTCTTTCCCGACGAAGCAGGGAAAGGATCCCTCATCTCGAGCTACGAGGCGGAAACGGGGCTCCTCTGGATGTGGGCGGGACCCTCGTGATTCCTCTCGAGTGGAGACGGGTATGTCGGGGAACTTCTTGATTTGCACCAAGGGTGTGAAGGAGCCTTTCGAAGTTCGAGAGGTGAGGTGTGATCAGCCTCGAGACGCCTCAGCGGAAATGGGCCTCATCTCGCCTGGAGGGGAGAACCTCCTGGATTTTCTCGAGTTGCGGCAGGTCTTCTCGAGTTACGACGGGGACCTCAGGGACCGGCTCTGGTGGCCTCAGGAAAGGCCAGTCCCCATGCGAGTTGCTAGGGGACCTCTCGGGATTCCTCTCCCGTCCATGCCGGGGCCTCAGTCCTTGTGTGGAGTCGGGGCCGGAACCTGAGGATTCCTCTCCAGTGTTGCCATGGATCTTGGGGTGCTTCTGAGTCTCCCCAGGGGAGTCAGGCCTCGTCTCGAGTGGGGGCATGCACGTGTGCTTTCCTAACGAGATGCAGCAGTAGTGTCACGCTTCCTGTCACGTGGATCAAGGGATCTGTGGCTTTCCCTCGAGGCTGTCCCTCGAGGCTTTCCCACGAGGCTTTCCCACAGGGCTGTGCCACGTGCCACCTTGGTGTGAGACGATCCTCGGTGTGAACGACGAGCCGGTGAAGGGAAAAGAGGTTACTCTGGAATGGACTGAGACATCTGGGGGACTCTTGAAATGCTGGCTCGACCCTGGAGTTCCTCTCGTCGTTCCTGTTGAGAGGGCCTCCTCTTGAGATGCGACGGGAACGCCGGGAACTCTTTCCCGACGAAGCAGGGAAAGGATCCCTCATCTCGTGCTACGAGGCGGAAACGGGGCTCCTCTGGATGTGGGCGGGACGCTCGTGATTCCTCTCGAGTGGAGACGGCTAGGTCGGGGAACTTCTTGATTTGCACCAAGGGTGTGAAGGACCCTTTCGAAGTTCCAGAGGGGAGGTGTGATCAGCCTCGAGACGCCTCAGCGGAAATGGGCCTCATCTCGCCTGGAGGGGAGAACCTCCTGGATTTTCTCGAGTTGCAGCAGGTCTTCTCGAGTTACGACGGGGACCTCAGGGACCCGCTCTGGTGGCTTCAGGAAAGGCCAGTCCCCATGCGAGTTGCTTGGGGACCTCTCGGGATTTCTCTCCCGTCCATGCCGGGGCCTCAGTCCTTGTGTGGAGTCGGGGCCGGAACCTGAGGAATCCTCTCCAGTGTTGCCATGGATCTTGGGGTGCTTCTGAGTCTCCCCAGGGGAGTCAGGCCTCGTCTCGAGTGGGGGCATGCACGTGCGCTTTCCTCCCGAGCTGCAGCAGTAGTGTCACGCTTCCTGTCACGTGGATCAAGGGATCTGTGGCTTTCCCTCGAGGCTGTCCCTCGCGGCTTTCCCACGAGGCTTTCCCACAGGGCTGTGCCACGTGCCACCTTGGTGTGAGTCGATCCTCGGCGTGAAAGACGAGCCGGTGAAGGGAAAAGAGGTTCCTCTGGAATGGACTGAGACATCTGGGGGACTCTTGGAATTGTGGCACGACCCTGGAGTTCCTCTCGCCGTTCCTGTTGAGAGGGCCTCCTCTTGAGATGCGACGGGAACGCCGGGAACTCTTTCCCGAAGAAGCAGGGAAAGGATCCCTCATCTCGAGCTACGAGGCGGAAACGGGGCTCCTCTGGATGTGGGCGGGACCCTCGTGATTCCTCTCGAGTGGAGACGGGTATGTCGGGGAACTTCTTGATTTGCACCAAGGGTGTGAAGGAGCCTTTCGAAGTTCCAGAGGGGAGGTGTGATCAGCCTCGAGACGCCTCAGCGGAAATGGGCCTCATCTCGCCTGGAGGGGAGAACCTCCTGGATTTTCTCGAGTTGCGGCAGGTCTTCTCGAGTTACGACGGGGACCTCAGGGACCCGCTCTGGTGGCCTCAGGAAAGGCCAGTCCCCATGCGAGTTGCTAGGGGACCTCTCGGGATTCCTCTCCCGTCCATGCCGGGGCCTCAGTCCTTGTGTGGAGTCGGGGCCGGAACCTGAGGAATCCTCTCAAGTGTTGCCATGGATCTTGGGATGCTTCTGAGTCTCCCCAGGGGAGTCAGGCCTCGTCTCGAGTGGGGGCATGCACGTGCGCTTTCCTCCCGAGCTGCAGCAGTAGTGTCACGCTTCCTGTCACGTGGATCAAGGGATCTGTGGCTTTCCCTCGAGGCTGTCCCTCGAGGCTTTCCCACGAGGCTTTCCCACAGGGCTGTGCCACGTGCCACCTTGGTGTGAGTCAATCCTCGGCGTGAAATACGAGCCGGTGAAGGGAAAAGAGGTTCCTCTGGAATGGACTGAGACATCTGGGGGACTTTTGGAATGCTGGCTCCACCCTGGAGTTCCTCTTGCCGTTCCTGTTGAGAGGGCCTCCTCTTGAGATGCGACGGGAACGCTGGGAACTCTTTCCCGACGAAGCAGGGAAAGGATCCCTCATCTCGAGCTACGAGGCGGAAACGGGGCTACTCTGGATGTGGGCGGGTCCCCCGTGATTCCTCTCGAGTGGAGACGGCTAGGTCGGGGAACTTCTTGATTTGCACCAAGGGTGTGAAGGACCCTTTCGAAGTTCCAGAGGGGAGGTGTGATCAGCCTCAAGACGCCTCAGCAGAAATGGGCCTCATCTTGCCTGGAGGGGAGAACCTCCTGGATTTTCTCGAGTTGCGGCAGGTCTTCTCGAGTTACGACGGGGACCTCAGGGACCCGCTCTGGTGGCCTCAGGAAAGGCCAGTCCCCATGCGAGTTGCTAGGGGACCTCTCGGGATTCCTCTCCCGTCCATGCCGGGGCCTCAGTCCTTGTGTGGAGTCGGGGCCGGAACCTGAGGAATCCTCTCCAGTGTTGCCATGGATCTTGGGGTGCTTCTGAGTCTCCCCAGGGGAGTCAGGCCTCGTCTCAAGTGGGGGCATGCACGTGCGCTTTCCTCCCGAGCTGCAGCAGTAGTGTCACGCTTCCTGTCACGTGGATCAAGGGATCTGTGGCTTTCCCTCGAGGCTGTCCCTCGAGGCTTTCCCACGAGGCTTTCCCACAGGGCTGTGCCACGTGCCACCTTGGTGTGAGTCGATCCTCGGCGTGAAAGACGAGCCAGTGAAGGGAAAAGAGGTTCCTCTGGAATGGACAGAGACATCTGGGGGACTCTTGGAATGGTGGCACGACCCTGGAGTTCCTCTCGCCGTTCCTGTAGAGAGGGCCTCCTCTTGAGATGCGATGGGAACGCCGGGAACTCTTTCCCGACGAAGCAGGCAAAGGATCCCTCATCTCGAGCTACGAGGCGGAAACGGGGCTCCTCTGGATGTGGGCGGGACCCTCGTGATTCCTCTCGAGTGGAGACGGGTATGTCGGGGAACTTCTTGATTTGCACCAAGGGTGTGAAGGACCCTTTCGAAGTTCCAGAGGGGAGGTGTGATCAGCCTCGAGACGCCTCAGCGGAAATGGGCCTCATCTCGCCTGGAGGGGAGAACCTCCTGGATTTTCTCGAGTTGCGGCAGGTCTTCTCGAGTTACGACGGGGACCTCAGGGACCCGCTCTGGTGGCCTCAGGAAAGGCCAGTCCCCATGCGAGTTGCTAGGGGACCTCTCGGGATTCCTCTCCCGTCCATGCCGGGGCCTCAGTCTTTGTGTGGAGTTGGGGCCGGAACCTGAGGATTCCTCTCCAGTGTTGCCATGGATCTTGGGGTGCTTCTGAGTCTCCCCAGGGGAGTCAGGCCTCGTCTCGAGTGGGGGCATGCACGTGCGCTTTCCTCCCGAGCTGCAGCAGTAGTGTCACGCTTCCTGTCACGTGGATCAAGGGATCTGTGGCTTTCCCTCGAGGCTGTCCCTCGAGGCTTTCCCACGAGGCTTTCCCACAGGGCTGTGCCACGTGCCACCTTGGTGTGAGTCGATCCTCGGCGTGAAAGACAAGCCGGTGAAGGGAAAAGAGGTTCCTCTGGAATGGACTGAGACATCTGGCGGACTCTTGGAATGGTGGCACGACCCTGGAGTTCCTCTCGCCCTTCCTGTAGAGAGGGCCTCCTCTTGAGATGCGACGGGAACGCCGGGAACTCTTTCCCGACGAAGTAGGGAAAGGATCCCTCAACTCGAGCTACGAGGCGGAAACGGGGCTCCTCTGGATGTGGGCGGGACCCTCGTGATTCCTCTCGAGTGGAGACGGGTATGTCGGGGAACTTCTTGATTTGCACCAAGGGTGTGAAGGAGCCTTTCGAAGTTCCAGAGGGGAGGTGTGATCAGCCTCGAGACGCCTCAGCGGAAATGGGCCTCATCTCGCCTGGAGGGGAGAACCTCCTGGATTTTCTCGAGTTGCGGCAGGTCTTCTCGAGTTACGACGGGGACCTCAGGGACCCGCTCTGGTGGCCTCAGGAAAGGCCAGTCCCCATGCGAGTTGCTAGGGGACCTCTCGGGATTCCTCTCCCGTCCATGCCGGGGCCTCAGTCCTTGTGTGGAGTCGGGGCCGGAACCTGAGGATTCCTCTCCAGTGTTGCCATGGATCTTGGGGTGCTTCTGAGTCTCCCCAGGGGAGTCAGGCCTCGTCTCGAGTGGGGGCATGCACGTGCGCTTTCCTCCCGAGCTGCAGCAGTAGTGTCACGCTTCCTGTCACGTGGATCAAGGGATCTGTGGCTTTCCCTCGAGGCTGTCCCTCGAGGCTTTCCCACGAGGCTTTCCCACAGGGCTGTGCCACGTGCCACCTTGGTGTGAGTCGATCCTCGGCGTGAAATACGAGCCGGTGAAGGGAAAAGACGTTCCTCTGGAATGGACTGAGACATCTGGGGGACTCTTGGAATGCTGGCTCGACCCTGGAGTTCCTCTTGCCGTTCCTGTTGAGAGGGCCTCCTCTTGAGATGCGACGGGAACACTGGGAACTCTTTCCCGACGAAGCAGGGAAAGGATCCCTCATCTCGAGCTACGAGGCGGAAACGGGGCTCCTCTGGATGTGGGCGGGACCCTCGTGATTCCTCTCGAGTGGAGACGTCTAGGTCGGGGAACTTCTTGATTTGCACCAAGGGTGTGAAGGACCCTTTCGAAGTTCCAGAGGTGAGGTGTGATCAGCCTCGAGACGCCTCAGCGGAAATGGGCCTCATCTCGCCTGGAGGGGAGAACCTCCTGGATTTTCTCGAGTTGCGGCAGGTCTTCTCGAGTTACGACGGGGACCTCAGGGACCCGCTCTGGTGGCCTCAGGAAAGGCCAGTCCCCATGCGAGTTGCTAGGGGACCTCTCGGGATCCCTCTCCCGTCCATGCCGGGGCCTCAGTCCTTGTGTGGAGTCGGGGACGGAACCTGAGGATTCCTCTCCAGTGTTGCCATGGATCTTGGGGTGCTTCTGAGTCTCCCCAGGGGAGTCAGGCCTCGTCTCGAGTGGGGGCATGCACGTGCGCTTTCCTCCCGAGCTGCAGCATTAGTGTCACACTTCCTGTCACGTGGATCAAGGGATCTGTGGCTTTCCCTCGAGGCTGTCCCTCGAGGCTTTCCCACGAGGCTTTTCCACAGGGCTGTGCCACGTGCCACCTTGGTGTGAGTCGATCCTCGGCGTGAAAGACGAGCCGGTGAAGGGAAAAGAGGTTCCTCTGGAATGGACAGAGATATCTGGGGGACACTTGGAATGGTGGCACGACCCTGGAGTTCCTCTCGCGGTTCCTGTAGAGAGGGCCTCCTCTTGAGATGCGATGGGAACGCCGGGAACTCTTTCCCGACGAAGCAGGGAAAGGATCCCTCATCTGGAGCTACGAGGCGGAAACGGGGCTCCTCTGGATGTGGGCGGGACCCTCGTGATTCCTCTCGAGTGGAGACGGGTATGTCGGGGAACTTCTTGATTTGCACCAAGGGTGTGAAGGACCCTTTCGAAGTTCCAGAGGGGAGGTGTGATCAGCCTCGAGACGCCTCAGCGGAAATGGGCCTCATCTCGCCTGGAGGGGAGAACCTCCTAGATTTTCTCGAGTTGCGGCAGGTCTTCTCGAGTTACGACGGGGACCTCAGGGACCCGCTCTGGTGGCCTCAGGAAAGGCCAGTCCCCATGCGAGTTGCTAGGGGACCTCTCGGGATTCCTCTCCCGTCCATGCCGGGGCCTCAGTCTTTGTGTGGAGTCGGGGCCGGAACCTGAGGATTCCTCTCCAGTGTTGCCATGGATCTTGGGGTGCTTCTGAGTCTCCCCAGGGGAGTCAGGCCTCGTCTCGAGTGGGGGCATGCACGTGCGCTTTCCTCCCGAGCTGCAGCAGTAGTGTCACGCTTCCTGTCACGTGGATCAAGGGATCTGTGGCTTTCCCTCGAGGCTGTCCCTCGAGGCTTTCCCACGAGGCTTTCCCACAGGGCTGTGCCACGTGCCACCTTGGTGTGAGTCGATCCTCGGCGTGAAAGACGAGCCGGTGAAGGGAAAAGAGGTTCCTCTGGAATGGACTGAGACATCTGGCGGACTCTTGGAATGGTGGCACGACCCTGGAGTTCCTCTCGCCCTTCCTGTAGAGAGGGCCTCCTCTTGAGATGCGACGGGAACGCCGGGAACTCTTTCCCGACGAAGTAGGGAAAGGATCCCTCAACTCGAGCTACGAGGCGGAAACGGGGCTCCTCTGGATGTGGGCGGGACCCTCGTGATTCCTCTCGAGTGGAGACGGGTATGTCGGGGAACTTCTTGATTTGCACCAAGGGTGTGAAGGACCCTTTCGAAGTTCCAGAGGGGAGGTGTGATCAGCCTCGAGACGCCTCAGCGGAAATGGGCCTCATCTCGCCTGGAGGGGAGAACCTCCTGGATTTTCTCGAGTTGCGGCAGGTCTTCTCGAGTTACGACGGGGACATCAGGGACCCGCTCTGGTGGCCTCAGGAAAGGCCAGTCCCCATGCGAGTTGCTTGGGGACCTCTCGGGATTCCTCTCCCGTCCATGCCGGGGCCTCAGTCCTTGTGTGGAGTCGGGGCCGGAACCTGAGGATTCCTCTCCAGTGTTGCCATGGATCTTGGGGTGCTTCTGAGTCTCCCCAGGGGAGTCAGGCCTCGTCTCGAGTGGGGGCATGCACGTGCGCTTTCCTCCCGAGCTGCAGCAGTAGTGTCACGCTTCCTGTCACGTGGATCAAGGGATCTGTGGCTTTCCCTCGAGGCTGTCCCTCGAGGCTTTCCCACGAGGCTTTCCCACAGGGCTGTGCCACGTGCCACCTTGGTGTGAGTCGATCCTCGGCGTGAAATACGAGCCGGTGAAGGGAAAAGACGTTCCTCTGGAATGGACTGAGACATCTGGGGGACTCTTGGAATGCTGGCTCGACCCTGGAGTTCCTCTTGCCGTTCCTGTTGAGAGGGCCTCCTCTTGAGATGCGACGGGAACGCTGGGAACTCTTTCCCGACGAAGCAGGGAAAGGATCCCTCATCTCGAGCTACGAGGCGGAAACGGGGCTCCTCTGGATGTGGGCGGGACCCTCGTGATTCCTCTCGAGTGGAGACGGCTAGGTCGGGGAACTTCTTGATTTGCACCAAGGGTGTGAAGGACCCTTTCGAAGTTCCAGAGGTGAGGTGTGATCAGCCTCGAGACGCCTCAGCGGAAATCGGCCTCATTTCGCCTGGAGGGGAGAACCTCCTGGATTTTCTCGAGTTGCGGCAGGTCTTCTCGAGTTACGACGGGGACCTCAGGGACCCGCTCTGGTGGCCTCAGGAAAGGCCAGTCCCCATGCGAGTTGCTAGGGGACCTCTCGGGATTCCTCTCCCGTCCATGCCGGGGCCTCAGTCCTTGTGTGGAGTCGGGGACGGAACCTGAGGATTCCTCTCCAGTGTTGCCATGGATCTTGGGGTGCTTCTGAGTCTCCCCAGGGGAGTCAGGCCTCGTCTCGAGTGGGGGCATGCACGTGCGCTTTCCTCCCGAGCTGCAGCAGTAGTGTCACGCTTCCTGGCACGTGGATCAAGGGATCTGTGGCTTTCCCTCGAGGCTGTCCCTCGAGGCTTTCCCACGAGGCTTTCCCACAGGGCTGTGCCACGTGCCACCTTTGTGTGAGTCGATCCTCGGCGTGAAAGACGAGCCGGTGAAGGGAAAAGAGGTTCCTCTGGAATGGACAGAGACATCTGGGGGACTCTTGGAATGGTGGCACGACCCTGGAGTTCCTCTCGCCGTTCCTGTTGAGAGGGCCTCCTCTTGAGATGCGATGGGAACGCCGGGAACTCTTTCCCGACGAAGCAGGGAAAGGATCCCTCATCTCGAGCTACGAGGCGGAAACGGGGCTCCTCTGGATGTGGGCGGGACCCTCGTGATTCCTCTCGAGTGGAGACGGGTATGTCGGGGAACTTCTTGATTTGCACCAAGGGTGTGAAGGACCCTTTCGAAGTTCCAGAGGGGAGGTGTGATCAGCCTCGAGACGCCTCAGCGGAAATGGGCCTCATCTCGCCTGGAGGGGAGAACCTCCTGGATTTTCTCGAGTTGCGGCAGGTCTTCTCGAGTTACGACGGGGACCTCAGGGACCCACTCTGTTGGCCTCAGGAAAGGCCAGTCCCCATGCGAGTTGCTAGGGGACCTCTCGGGATTCCTCTCCCGTCCATGCCGGGGCCTCAGTCTTTGCGTGGAGTCGGGGCCGGAACCTGAGGATTCCTCTCCAGTGTTGCCATGGATCTTGGGGTGCTTCTGAGTCTCCCCAGGGGAGTCAGGCATCGTCTCGAGTGGGGGCATGCACGTGCGCTTTCCTCCCGAGCTGCAGCAGTAGTGTCACGCTTCCTGTCACGTGGATCAAGGGATCTGTGGCTTTCCCTCGAGGCTGTCCCTCGAGGCTTTCCCACGAGGCTTTCCCACAGGGCTGTGCCACGTGCCACCTTGGTGTGAGTCGATCCTCGGCGTGAAAGACGAGCCAGTGAAGGGAAAAGAGGTTCCTCTGGAATGGACAGAGACATCTGGGGGACTCTTGGAATGGTGGCACGACCCTGGAGTTCCTCTCGCCGTTCCTGTAGAGAGGGCCTCCTCTTGAGATGCGATGGGAACGCCGGGAACTCTTTCCCGACGAAGCAGGCAAAGGATCCCTCATCTCGAGCTACGAGGCGGAAACGGGGCTCCTCTGGATGTGGGCGGGACCCTCGTGATTCCTCTCGAGTGGAGACGGGTATGTCGGGGAACTTCTTGATTTGCACCAAGGGTGTGAAGGACCCTTTCGAAGTTCCAGAGGGGAGGTGTGATCAGCCTCGAGACGCCTCAGCGGAAATGGGCCTCATCTCGCCTGGAGGGGAGAACCTCCTGGATTTTCTCGAGTTGCGGCAGGTCTTCTCGAGTTACGACGGGGACCTCAGGGACCCGCTCTGGTGGCCTCAGGAAAGGCCAGTCCCCATGCGAGTTGCTAGGGGACCTCTCGGGATTCCTCTCCCGTCCATGCCGGGGCCTCAGTCTTTGTGTGGAGTTGGGGCCGGAACCTGAGGATTCCTCTCCAGTGTTGCCATGGATCTTGGGGTGCTTCTGAGTCTCCCCAGGGGAGTCAGGCCTCGTCTCGAGTGGGGGCATGCACGTGCGCTTTCCTCCCGAGCTGCAGCAGTAGTGTCACGCTTCCTGTCACGTGGATCAAGGGATCTGTGGCTTTCCCTCGAGGCTGTCCCTCGAGGCTTTCCCACGAGGCTTTCCCACAGGGCTGTGCCACGTGCCACCTTGGTGTGAGTCGATCCTCGGCGTGAAAGACAAGCCGGTGAAGGGAAAAGAGGTTCCTCTGGAATGGACTGAGACATCTGGCGGACTCTTGGAATGGTGGCACGACCCTGGAGTTCCTCTCGCCCTTCCTGTAGAGAGGGCCTCCTCTTGAGATGCGACGGGAACGCCGGGAACTCTTTCCCGACGAAGTAGGGAAAGGATCCCTCAACTCGAGCTACGAGGCGGAAACGGGGCTCCTCTGGATGTGGGCGGGACCCTCGTGATTCCTCTCGAGTGGAGACGGGTATGTCGGGGAACTTCTTGATTTGCACCAAGGGTGTGAAGGAGCCTTTCGAAGTTCCAGAGGGGAGGTGTGATCAGCCTCGAGACGCCTCAGCGGAAATGGGCCTCATCTCGCCTGGAGGGGAGAACCTCCTGGATTTTCTCGAGTTGCGGCAGGTCTTCTCGAGTTACGACGGGGACCTCAGGGACCCGCTCTGGTGGCCTCAGGAAAGGCCAGTCCCCATGCGAGTTGCTAGGGGACCTCTCGGGATTCCTCTCCCGTCCATGCCGGGGCCTCAGTCCTTGTGTGGAGTCGGGGCCGGAACCTGAGGATTCCTCTCCAGTGTTGCCATGGATCTTGGGGTGCTTCTGAGTCTCCCCAGGGGAGTCAGGCCTCGTCTCGAGTGGGGGCATGCACGTGCGCTTTCCTCCCGAGCTGCAGCAGTAGTGTCACGCTTCCTGTCACGTGGATCAAGGGATCTGTGGCTTTCCCTCGAGGCTGTCCCTCGAGGCTTTCCCACGAGGCTTTCCCACAGGGCTGTGCCACGTGCCACCTTGGTGTGAGTCGATCCTCGGCGTGAAATACGAGCCGGTGAAGGGAAAAGACGTTCCTCTGGAATGGACTGAGACATCTGGGGGACTCTTGGAATGCTGGCTCGACCCTGGAGTTCCTCTTGCCGTTCCTGTTGAGAGGGCCTCCTCTTGAGATGCGACGGGAACACTGGGAACTCTTTCCCGACGAAGCAGGGAAAGGATCCCTCATCTCGAGCTACGAGGCGGAAACGGGGCTCCTCTGGATGTGGGCGGGACCCTCGTGATTCCTCTCGAGTGGAGACGTCTAGGTCGGGGAACTTCTTGATTTGCACCAAGGGTGTGAAGGACCCTTTCGAAGTTCCAGAGGTGAGGTGTGATCAGCCTCGAGACGCCTCAGCGGAAATGGGCCTCATCTCGCCTGGAGGGGAGAACCTCCTGGATTTTCTCGAGTTGCGGCAGGTCTTCTCGAGTTACGACGGGGACCTCAGGGACCCGCTCTGGTGGCCTCAGGAAAGGCCAGTCCCCATGCGAGTTGCTAGGGGACCTCTCGGGATCCCTCTCCCGTCCATGCCGGGGCCTCAGTCCTTGTGTGGAGTCGGGGACGGAACCTGAGGATTCCTCTCCAGTGTTGCCATGGATCTTGGGGTGCTTCTGAGTCTCCCCAGGGGAGTCAGGCCTCGTCTCGAGTGGGGGCATGCACGTGCGCTTTCCTCCCGAGCTGCAGCATTAGTGTCACACTTCCTGTCACGTGGATCAAGGGATCTGTGGCTTTCCCTCGAGGCTGTCCCTCGAGGCTTTCCCACGAGGCTTTTCCACAGGGCTGTGCCACGTGCCACCTTGGTGTGAGTCGATCCTCGGCGTGAAAGACGAGCCGGTGAAGGGAAAAGAGGTTCCTCTGGAATGGACAGAGACATCTGGGGGACACTTGGAATGGTGGCACGACCCTGGAGTTCCTCTCGCGGTTCCTGTAGAGAGGGCCTCCTCTTGAGATGCGATGGGAACGCCGGGAACTCTTTCCCGACGAAGCAGGGAAAGGATCCCTCATCTGGAGCTACGAGGCGGAAACGGGGCTCCTCTGGATGTGGGCGGGACCCTCGTGATTCCTCTCGAGTGGAGACGGGTATGTCGGGGAACTTCTTGATTTGCACCAAGGGTGTGAAGGACCCTTTCGAAGTTCCAGAGGGGAGGTGTGATCAGCCTCGAGACGCCTCAGCGGAAATGGGCCTCATCTCGCCTGGAGGGGAGAACCTCCTGGATTTTCTCGAGTTGCGGCAGGTCTTCTCGAGTTACGACGGGGACCTCAGGGACCCGCTCTGGTGGCCTCAGGAAAGGCCAGTCCCCATGCGAGTTGCTAGGGGACCTCTCGGGATTCCTCTCCCGTCCATGCCGGGGCCTCAGTCTTTGTGTGGAGTCGGGGCCGGAACCTGAGGATTCCTCTCCAGTGTTGCCATGGATCTTGGGGTGCTTCTGAGTCTCCCCAGGGGAGTCAGGCCTCGTCTCGAGTGGGGGCATGCACGTGCGCTTTCCTCCCGAGCTGCAGCAGTAGTGTCACGCTTCCTGTCACGTGGATCAAGGGATCTGTGGCTTTCCCTCGAGGCTGTCCCTCGAGGCTTTCCCACGAGGCTTTCCCACAGGGCTGTGCCACGTGCCACCTTGGTGTGAGTCGATCCTCGGCGTGAAAGACGAGCCAGTGAAGGGAAAAGAGGTTCCTCTGGAATGGACAGAGACATCTGGGGGACTCTTGGAATGGTGGCACGACCCTAGAGTTCCTCTCGCCGTTCCTGTAGAGAGGGCCTCCTCTTGAGATGCGATGGGAACGCCGGGAACTCTTTCCCGACGAAGCAGGCAAAGGATCCCTCATCTCGAGCTACGAGGCGGAAACGGGGCTCCTCTGGATGTGGGCGGGACCCTCGTGATTCCTCTCGAGTGGAGACGGGTATGTCGGGGAACTTCTTGATTTGCACCAAGGGTGTGAAAGACCCTTTCGAAGTTCCAGAGGGGAGGTGTGATCAGCCTCGAGACGCCTCAGCGGAAATGGGCCTCATCTCGCCTGGAGGGGAGAACCTCCTGGATTTTCTCGAGTTGCGGCAGGTCTTCTCGAGTTACGACGGGGACCTCAGGGACCCGCTCTGGTGGCCTCAGGAAAGGCCAGTCCCCATGCGAGTTGCTAGGGGACCTCTCGGGATTCCTCTCCCGTCCATGCCGGGGCCTCAGTCTTTGTGTGGAGTTGGGGCCGGAACCTGAGGATTCCTCTCCAGTGTTGCCATGGATCTTGGGGTGCTTCTGAGTCTCCCCAGGGGAGTCAGGCCTCGTCTCGAGTGGGGGCATGCACGTGCGCTTTCCTCCCGAGCTGCAGCAGTAGTGTCACGCTTCCTGTAACGTGGATCAAGGGATCTGTGGCTTTCCCTCGAGGCTGTCCCTCGAGGCTTTCCCACGAGGCTTTCCCACAGGGCTGTGCCACGTGCCACCTTGGTGTGAGTCGATCCTCGGCGTGAAAGACGAGCCGGTGAAGGGAAAAGAGGTTCCTCTGGAATGGACTGAGACATCTGGCGGACTCTTGGAATGGTGGCACGACCCTGGAGTTCCTCTCGCCCTTCCTGTAGAGAGGGCCTCCTCTTGAGATGCGACGGGAACGCCGGGAACTCTTTCCCGACGAAGTAGGGAAAGGATCCCTCAACTCGAGCTACGAGGCGGAAACGGGGCTCCTCTGGATGTGGGCGGGACCCTCGTGATTCCTCTCGAGTGGAGACGGGTATGTCGGGGAACTTCTTGATTTGCACCAAGGGTGTGAAGGACCCTTTCGAAGTTCCAGAGGGGAGGTGTGATCAGCCTCGAGACGCCTCAGCGGAAATGGGCCTCATCTCGCCTGGAGGGGAGAACCTCCTGGATTTTCTCGAGTTGCGGCAGGTCTTCTCGAGTTACGACGGGGACATCAGGGACCCGCTCTGGTGGCCTCAGGAAAGGCCAGTCCCCATGCGAGTTGCTTGGGGACCTCTCGGGATTCCTCTCCCGTCCATGCCGGGGCCTCAGTCCTTGTGTGGAGTCGGGGCCGGAACCTGAGGATTCCTCTCCAGTGTTGCCATGGATCTTGGGGTGCTTCTGAGTCTCCCCAGGGGAGTCAGGCCTCGTCTCGAGTGGGGGCATGCACGTGCGCTTTCCTCCCGAGCTGCAGCAGTAGTGTCACGCTTCCTGTCACGTGGATCAAGGGATCTGTGGCTTTCCCTCGAGGCTGTCCCTCGAGGCTTTCCCACGAGGCTTTCCCACAGGGCTGTGCCACGTGCCACCTTGGTGTGAGTCGATCCTCGGCGTGAAATACGAGCCGGTGAAGGGAAAAGACGTTCCTCTGGAATGGACTGAGACATCTGGGGGACTCTTGGAATGCTGGCTCGACCCTGGAGTTCCTCTTGCCGTTCCTGTTGAGAGGGCCTCCTCTTGAGATGCGACGGGAACGCTGGGAACTCTTTCCCGACGAAGCAGGGAAAGGATCCCTCATCTCGAACTACGAGGCGGAAACGGGGCTCCTCTGGATGTTGGCGGGACCCTCGTGATTCCTCTCGAGTGGAGACGGCTAGGTCGGGGAACTTCTTGATTTGCACCAAGGGTGTGAAGGACCCTTTCGAAGTTCCAGAGGTGAGGTGTGATCAGCCTCGAGACGCCTCAGCGGAAATCGGCCTCATTTCGCCTGGAGGGGAGAACCTCCTGGATTTTCTCGAGTTGCGGCAGGTCTTCTCGAGTTACGACGGGGACCTCAGGGACCCGCTCTGGTGGCCTCAGGAAAGGCCAGTCCCCATGCGAGTTGCTAGGGGACCTCTCGGGATTCCTCTCCCGTCCATGCCGGGGCCTCAGTCCTTGTGTGGAGTCGGGGACGGAACCTGAGGATTCCTCTCCAGTGTTGCCATGGATCTTGGGGTGCTTCTGAGTCTCCCCAGGGGAGTCAGGCCTCGTCTCGAGTGGGGGCATGCACGTGCGCTTTCCTCCCGAGCTGCAGCAGTAGTGTCACGCTTCCTGGCACGTGGATCAAGGGATCTGTGGCTTTCCCTCGAGGCTGTCCCTCGAGGCTTTCCCACGAGGCTTTCCCACAGGGCTGTGCCACGTGCCACCTTTGTGTGAGTCGATCCTCGGCGTGAAAGACGAGCCGGTGAAGGGAAAAGAGGTTCCTCTGGAATGGACAGAGACATCTGGGGGACTCTTGGAATGGTGGCACGACCCTGGAGTTCCTCTCGCCGTTCCTGTTGAGAGGGCCTCCTCTTGAGATGCGATGGGAACGCCGGGAACTCTTTCCCGACGAAGCAGGGAAAGGATCCCTCATCTCGAGCTACGAGGCGGAAACGGGGCTCCTCTGGATGTGGGCGGGACCCTCGTGATTCCTCTCGAGTGGAGACGGGTATGTCGGGGAACTTCTTGATTTGCACCAAGGGTGTGAAGGACCCTTTCGAAGTTCCAGAGGGGAGGTGTGATCAGCCTCGAGACGCCTCAGCGGAAATGGGCCTCATCTCGCCTGGAGGGGAGAACCTCCTGGATTTTCTCGAGTTGCGGCAGGTCTTCTCGAGTTACGACGGGGACCTCAGGGACCCACTCTGTTGGCCTCAGGAAAGGCCAGTCCCCATGCGAGTTGCTAGGGGACCTCTCGGGATTCCTCTCCCGTCCATGCCGGGGCCTCAGTCTTTGCGTGGAGTCGGGGCCGGAACCTGAGGATTCCTCTCCAGTGTTGCCATGGATCTTGGGGTGCTTCTGAGTCTCCCCAGGGGAGTCAGGCCTCGTCTCGAGTGGGGGCATGCACGTGCGCTTTCCTCCCGAGCTGCAGCAGTAGTGTCACGCTTCCTGTAACGTGGATCAAGGGATCTGTGGCTTTCCCTCGAGGCTGTCCCTCGAGGCTTTCCCACGAGGCTTTCCCACAGGGCTGTGCCACGTGCCACCTTGGTGTGAGTCGATCCTCGGCGTGAAAGACGAGCCGGTGAAGGGAAAAGAGGTTCCTCTGGAATGGACTGAGACATCTGGCGGACTCTTGGAATGGTGGCACGACCCTGGAGTTCCTCTCGCCCTTCCTGTAGAGAGGGCCTCCTCTTGAGATGCGACGGGAACGCCGGGAACTCTTTCCCGACGAAGTAGGGAAAGGATCCCTCAACTCGAGCTACGAGGCGGAAACGGGGCTCCTCTGGATGTGGGCGGGACCCTCGTGATTCCTCTCGAGTGGAGACGGGTATGTCGGGGAACTTCTTGATTTGCACCAAGGGTGTGAAGGACCCTTTCGAAGTTCCAGAGGGGAGGTGTGATCAGCCTCGAGACGCCTCAGCGGAAATGGGCCTCATCTCGCCTGGAGGGGAGAACCTCCTGGATTTTCTCGAGTTGCGGCAGGTCTTCTCGAGTTACGACGGGGACATCAGGGACCCGCTCTGGTGGCCTCAGGAAAGGCCAGTCCCCATGCGAGTTGCTTGGGGACCTCTCGGGATTCCTCTCCCGTCCATGCCGGGGCCTCAGTCCTTGTGTGGAGTCGGGGCCGGAACCTGAGGATTCCTCTCCAGTGTTGCCATGGATCTTGGGGTGCTTCTGAGTCTCCCCAGGGGAGTCAGGCCTCGT
>NW_026292798.1:0-39867 GCF_023091745.1 Budorcas taxicolor | reverse complement strand
TAAAAGTCTTTAGTTGGCTAGCAACACTTCACGGAGGAAATATCAAATGATCCCCCGCTATAATATGAGCCCTAGGCTTCATTTTCCTTTTTACAGTTGGAGGACTAACTGGAATTGTTTTAGCCAACTCCTCCCTTGACATCGTTCTCCACGACACATACTATGTGGTAGCACATTTCCACTACGTACTATCAATAGGAGCTGTATTCGCTATCATAGGAGGATTTGTACATTGATTTCCCTTATTCTCAGGCTACACCCTTAATGACACATGAGCCAAAATCCATTTCGCAATTATATTTGTAGGTGTTAACATGACCTTCTTCCCACAACATTTCTTAGGGCTATCTGGTATACCACGACGATACTCCGATTACCCAGACGCATATACAATATGAAACACTATTTCATCTATAGGCTCATTCATCTCACTAACGGCAGTAATATTAATGACTTTTATCATCTGAGAAGCATTTGCATCCAAACGGGAAGTCTTAACCGTGGACCTAACCACAACAAATCTAGAATGACTAAACGGATGCCCTCCACCATATCACACATTTGAAGAACCTACATACATTAACCTAAAATAAGAGAGGAAGGAATTGAACCCCCTATTATCGGTTTCAAGCCAACACCATAACCACTATGTCTCTCTCAATAAACGAGATGTTAGTAAAACATTACATAACCTTGTCAAGATTAAATTACAGGTGAAAGTCCCGTACATCTCATATGGCATATCCCGTACAGCTAGGCTTTCAAGACGCAACATCACCCATCATAGAAGAACTGCTACACTTTCACGATCACACTCTGATAATTGTTTTCCTAATTAGCTCACTAGTACTCTATATTATCTTACTGATACTAACAACAAAACTAACCCATACCAGCACCATAGACGCACAAGAAGTAGAAACAATCTGAACCATTCTACCAGCCATTATTCTGATTATAATTGCTCTCCCATCCCTACGAATTCTATACATAATAGACGAAATCAACAACCCATCTCTCACAGTAAAGACCATAGGACATCAATGATACTGAAGTTATGAGTACACAGACTATGAAGACTTAAGCTTCGACTCCTATATAATTCCAACATCAGAATTGAAACCTGGAGAACTACGATTACTAGAAGTAGATAACCGAGCTGTATTACCTATAGAAATAACAATTCGAATACTAATCTCCTCCGAAGACGTTTTACACTCATGAGCAGTTCCCTCTCTAGGACTAAAAACAGACGCAATTCCAGGCCGTTTAAATCAAACAACCCTCATATCAACTCGTCCAGGCCTATTTTACGGCCAATGCTCAGAAATCTGCGGATCAAATCATAGTTTCATACCAATCGTTCTCGAACTAGTCCCATTAGAATATTTTGAAAAGTGATCTGCATCAATGTTATAAGTCATCAAGAAGCTATGCCAGCATTAACCTTTTAAGTTAAAGACCGAGAGCACAACACTCTCCTTGATGACATGCCACAACTAGACACATCAACGTGACTCACGACAATTCTATCAATATTTTTAGTCCTCTTTATTGTTCTCCAATTAAAAATCTCAAAACACGATTTCTACTATAAACCAAAATTAATAACAACAAAAACGCCAAAACAAGACGCCCCTTGAGAAACAAAATGAACGAAAATCTATTTACCTCTTTCATTACCCCTGTAATTCTAGGCCTCCCCCTTGTTACTCTCGTCATTATATTCCCTAGCTTACTATTTCCTACATCAAACCGACTAATTAATAACCGCCTTATCTCCCTCCAACAATGAGCACTTCAACTCATGTCAAAACAAATAATAAGCACTCACAACACCAAAGGACAAACATGAACATTGATATTAATGTCCCTAATTCTATTTATTGGGTCTACAAATTTATTAGGCTTATTACCCCATTCATTTACACCAACCACACAACTATCAATAAATTTAGGCATGGCTATTCCCCTATGAGCAGGGGCCGTAGTTACAGGCTTCCGCAACAAAACCAAAGCATCACTCGCCCACTTCCTACCACAAGGAACACCTACCCCACTAATCCCAATACTGGTAATTATCGAAACCATCAGCCTCTTCATCCAACCAGTAGCCCTTGCCGTACGATTAACAGCCAACATCACAGCAGGGCACTTATTAATTCACTTAATCGGAGGAGCTACCCTTGCATTATTAAATATCAATACCACAACAGCACTTATTACATTTACTATTTTAGCTCTACTAACAATCCTCGAATTCGCAGTAGCTATAGTTCAAGCCTACGTATTCACCCTCCTAGTTAGCTTATATCTGCACGACAATACATAATGACACACCAAACCCACGCCTATCACATAGTAAACCCAAGTCCCTGACCCCTCACAGGAGCACCTATCTGCCCTCCTAATAACATCTGGCCTCATCATGTGATTTCACTTCAATTCAACAGCTCTACTGACCCTAGGCCTAACAACAAACATACTTACAATATACCAATGATGACGAGATGTAATCCGAGAAAGTACCTTTCAAGGCCACCATACTCCTGCTGTCCAAAAAAGCCTTCGCTACGGAATAATCCTCTTCATCGTCTCCGAAGTCCTATTCTTCACTGGCTTCTTCTGAGCCTTCTATCACTCAAGCCTTGCTCCTACACCCGAATTAGGCAGCTGCTGACCCCCAACAGGCATTCACCCACTTAACCCCTTAGAAGTCCCACTACTCAACACCTCTGTCCTTCTAGCCTCAGGAGTCTCCATTACCTGAGCCCACCACAGCCTCATAGAAGGGAACCGTAACCACATGCTACAAGCCTTATTCATCACCATTACGTTAGGCGTATACTTTACACTTCTACAAGCATCAGAATACTATGAAGCTCCCTTTACAATCTCAGACGGAGTTTACGGCTCAACTTTCTTCGTAGCTACAGGATTCCACGGCCTCCATGTCATTATTGGATCTACTTTCTTAATTGTCTGCTTCCTCCGCCAACTAAAATTTCACTTTACCTCCAATCACCATTTCGGCTTCGAAGCCGCTGCCTGATATTGACACTTCGTAGACGTAGTATGACTTTTCCTCTATGTTTCCATCTACTGATGAGGCTCATGTTCTTTTAGTATTAATTAGTACAACTGACTTCCAATCAGTTAGCTTCGGCCTAACCCGAAAAAGAACAATAAACCTTATAATTACCCTCCTAACTAACTTTACACTAGCTACATTGCTCGTGACCATCGCATTCTGACTCCCCCAACTAAACGTATACTCAGAAAAAACAAGCCCATACGAATGTGGATTCGACCCCATAGGATCTGCTCGCCTTCCTTTCTCCATAAAATTCTTTCTAGTAGCTATCACATTCCTCCTCTTCGATCTAGAAATTGCACTACTTCTACCACTACCATGGGCCTCACAAACAACTAACCTTAACACAATGCTTACTATATCCCTTCTCCTAATTTTCCTACTAGCCACAAGCCTAGCCTATGAATGAACCCAAAAAGGATTAGAATGGACCGAATATGGTACTTAGTTTAAACCAAAATAAATGATTTCGACTCATTAGATTATGATCAAACTCATAAGTACCAAATGTCCCTCGTATACATAAATATTATAATAGCATTCATAGTATCTCTCACGGATTACTAATGTATCGATCTCACCTAATATCCTCCCTCCTATGCCTGGAAGGAATAATATTGTCCTTATTCGTTATAGCTACCCTAATAATCCTAAACTCACACTTCACTTTAGCCAGTATAATACCCATTATTCTACTAGTTTTCGCAGCCTGCGAAGCAGCACTAGGCCTATCCTTGCTAGTAATGGTATCAAACACATACGGCACCGACTACGTACAAAACCTTAATCTGCTACAATGCTAAATACATTATTTCCACAATAATACTTATACCCCTAACCTGGCTATCAAAAAATAACATAATCTGAATTAACTCCACACTCCACAGCTTACTAATTAGCCTTACAAGCCTACTCCTTATAAACCAATTTTGGCGATAACAGCCTCAACTTCTCATTAACTTTCTTCTCCGACTCCTTATCTACACCACTACTTATTCTAACCATATGACTCCTCCCCTTAATACTTATAGCTAGCCAGCATCACCTATCAAAAGAAAACCCAGCCCGAAAAAAATTCTTCATCTCAATACTAATCCTATTACAACTATTTCTAATTATGACATTCTCTGCTACAGAACTAATTCTCTTTTATATTATATTTGAAGCAACACTAGTTCCACACTCATTATTATTACCCGATGAGGGAACCAAACAGAACGCCTAAATGCCGGTCTCTACTTCTTGTTTTATACACTAGCAGGATCCCTACCCTTACTAGTTGCACTAATCTATATTCAAAACACAATAGGATCCCTAAACTTCCTAATTCTACAATACTGAGTACAACCAATACCCAGCTCCTGATCCAACACCTTCATGTGACTAGCATGCATAATAGCCTTTATAGTAAAAATACCACTATACGGACTTCATCTCTGACTACCCAAAGCCCACGTAGAAGCCCCAATTGCAGGCTCCATAGTTCTTGCAGCAATCCTACTAAAACTAGGAGGATACGGCATGTTACGAATTACGCTTCTCCTAGATCCAATCACCGACTTTATAGCATACCCATTCATCATGCTATCACTATGAGGCATAATCATAACCAGCTCAATTTGCCTTCGTCAAACGGACCTGAAATCACTCATCGCGTACTCCTCTATTAGCCACATGGCACTTGTCATCGTTGCAATCCTAATCCAAACACCCTGAAGCTACATAGGAGCCACCGCCCTGATAATTGCCCACGGCCTTACATCCTCTATACTTTTCTGCCTAGCAAATTCTAACTACGAACGAATTCACAGCCGTACAATAATCTTAGCCGCGGCCTACAAACACTTCTTCCACTAATAGCCACCTGATGACTCCTAGCAAGTCTAACCAACCTGGCTCTACCCCCAACAATCAACCTAATCGGAGAACTATTTGTAGTAATATCGACTTTTTCATGATCTAATATCACAATTATTCTAATAGGACTTAACATAGTAATCACTACTCTCTACACCCTCTATATACTAATCACAACACAACGGGGCAAATACACTCATCATATCAATAACATTTCACCTTCCTTCACACGAGAAAATGCACTCATATCACTACACATACTACCACTACTGCTTCTATCCCTAAACCCAAAAATTATCCTAGGACCCCTATACTGTAAATATAGTTTAAAAAAACATTAGATTGTGAATCTAACAATAGAAGCCTATCACCTTCTTATTTACCGAAAAAGTATGCAAGAACTGCTAATTCTATGCTCCCATGCCTGACAACATGGCTTTTTCAAACTTTTAAAGGATAGCAGTTATCCATTGGTCTTAGGAACCAAAAAATTGGTGCAACTCCAAATAAAAGTAATAAACCTGTTCCCATCCCTCACACTAACTACCCTAATCCTACTAACCGTACCCATCATGACAACTAGTCTTAGCACCCACAAATTCACCAATTACCCACTTTACGTAAAAACAACCATTTCATACGCCTTTATCACTAGGTATAATTCCCACTATAATATTTATTCATACAGGACAAGAAATAATTATTTCAAACTGACACTGACTAACCATCCAAACCCTCAAACTATCTCTCAGCTTCAAAATAGATTACTTCTCGACAATATTTATCCCAGTATCACTATTCGTCACATGATCCATCATAGAATTCTCAATATGATACATACATTCCGACCCCAACATCAACCAATTTTTTAAGTACTTACTCTTATTTCTTATCACAATACTCATCCTCGTCACTGCAAATAACATCTTTCAACTATTCATTGGCTGAGAAGGAGTCGGAATTATATCATTTCTACTAATTGGATGGTGATACGGACGAGCAGACGCAAACACAGCAGCTCTACAAGCAATCCTATATAACCGCATTGGCGACATCGGATTTATCCTAGCAATAGCATGATTCCTAATTAACCTCAACACTTGAGACCTTCAACAAATCTTCTTACTAAAACCAGAGAACTCAAATCTACCTCTATAGGACTAATTCTAGCCGCAACCGGAAAATCCGCACAATTTAGCCTGCACCCATGATTACCCTCCGCAATAGAGGGTCCGACACCTGTCTCAGCATTACTCCACTCAAGTACAATAGTAGTAGCAGGTATTTTCTTACTAATCCGCTTTTATCCATTAACAGAAAACAATAAACTCATCCAATCTACTATACTATGCCTAGGAGCCATTACCACACTATTTACAGCAATATGTGCCCTCACCCAAAATGACATTAAAAAAATCATCGCCTTCTCTACATCCAGCCAACTCGGCCTTATGATAGTAACAATTGGAATTAACCAGCCTCACCTAGCACTTCTTCACATCTGCACCCACGCTTTCTTCAAAGCCATATTATTTCTATGCTCCGGCTCCATCATCCACAATCTAAATAACGAACAAGATATTCGAAAAATAGGAGGCCTATTTAAAGCCATACCATTCACCGCAACAGCCCTTATTATTGGCAGCCTTGCACTAACAGGAATACCTTTCCTCACCGGATTCTACTCCAAAGATCTAATTATTGAATCCGCCAACACGTCATATACCAACGCCTGAGCCCTCTTAATAACACTAATCGCCATCTCCTTCACAGCTATCTACAGTACCCGTATTATTTTCTTCACACTCCTAGGACAACCCCGATTCCCAACCCTTATTTCTATTAATGAAAACAACCCATTCCTAATTAACTCAATTAAAACGCTTACTAATCGGAAGTCTTTTCGCAGGATTCATCATTTCTAACAACATCCCCCCAACAACCATTCCCCAAACAACTATACCCTACTACCTAAAAATCACCGCCCTAACAATTACAATCCTAGGCTTTATTCTAGCACTAGAAATTAACAACATAACCCACTACTTAAAGTTCAATTACCCATCAAACATATTCAAATTTTCTAACCTACTAGGATATTATCCCACAGTCATACACCGCTTAACCCCCTATATAAATCTAACAATAAGCCAAAAATCAGCATCCTCCCTTCTAGACCTAACCTGACTAGAAACCATTATACCAAAAACCATCTCACTAACCCAAATAAAAACATCTATCATAATCACAAACCAAAAAGGCTTAATTAAATTATATTTCCTTTCCTTCCTAATTACGATTTTCACTAGCACAATTCTACTTAATTTCCACGAGTAATCTCTATAATCACCACTACACCAATTAATAAAGATCAACCAGTAACAATAACTAATCAAGTACCATAGCTGTACAAAGCAGCAATCCCCATGGCCTCCTCACTAAAAAACCCAGAATCCCCTGTATCATAAATTACCCAATCCCCCATACCATTAAACTTAAACACAATCTCCACCTCCTTATCCTTCAACACATAGTAAATTATAAAAAACTCCATCAACAAACCAGTAATAAACGTTCCTAAAACAACCTTATTAGAAACCCAAACCTCAGGATACTGCTCAGTAGCCATAGCTGTCGTATAACCAAAAACCACCATTATACCCCCTAAATAAACTAAAAAAACCATTAAACCTAAAAAAGAACCACCATAATTTAACACAATACCACACCCAACCCCACCACTCACAATCAATCCCAACCCCCCATAAATAGGCGAAGGTTTTGAAGAAAACCCTACAAAGCCCATCACAAAAATTACACTTAAAATAAATACAATGTACATAATCATTATTCCTGCATGGAATCTAACCATGACTAATGATATGAAAAACCATCGTTGTTATTCAACTACAAGAACACTAATGATCAACATCCGAAAAACTCACCCACTAATAAAAATCGTAAACAACGCACTCATTGACCTCCCAACTCCATCAAACATCTCATCATGATGAAACTTTGGATCCCTCCTAGGCACTTGCTTAGCTCTACAAATCTTAACAGGCCTATTCCTAGCAATACACTACACATCCGATACAACAATAGCATTCTCCTCTGTAACCCACATTTGTCGAGACGTAAACTATGGCTGAATCATCCGATATATGCACGCAAACGGAGCATCAATATTTTTTATCTGCCTATTTATGCATGTAGGACGAGGCCTATATTACGGATCATATACCTTCTTAGAAACATGAAACATCGGAGTAATTCTCCTATTTACAACAATAGCCACAGCATTCATAGGCTATGTCCTACCATGAGGACAGATATCATTCTGAGGAGCAACAGTCATTACCAACCTCCTCTCGGCAATCCCATACATTGGCACCAACCTAGTTGAATGAATCTGAGGGGGATTTTCAGTAGACAAAGCCACCCTCACCCGATTCTTCGCTTTCCACTTCATCCTCCCATTTATCATTGTAGCTCTCACCATAATCCACTTAATTTTCCTCCACGAAACAGGATCCAACAACCCCACAGGAATTCCATCAGACACAGACAAAATTCCATTTCACCCTTATTACACCATCAAGGACATCCTAGGCATCATACTATTAATCCTCATCCTCATATCACTAGTACTATTCACTCCCGACCTACTCGGAGACCCGGATAATTATACTCCAGCAAACCCACTCAGTACACCCTCCCACATTAAGCCAGAATGGTATTTCCTATTTGCATACGCAATCCTACGATCAATCCCCAATAAACTGGGAGGAGTCCTAGCCTTAGTCCTTTCCATCTTGATCTTAACACTCGTACCCTTCCTCCACACATCCAAACAACGAAGCATAATGTTCCGACCAATCAGCCAATGCATATTCTGACTTTTAATAGCAGACCTATTAACACTTACATGAATCGGAGGACAACCGGTTGAACACCCCTACATCACCATCGGACAATTAGCATCCATCATATATTTCCTCATCATCCTGGCAATAATACCACTAGCCAGCACCATCGAAAACAATCTCCTGAAATGAAGACAAGTCTTTGTAGTAAAATTAATACGCTGGTCTTGTAAACCAGAAAAGGAGAACAATTAACCTCCCTAAGACTCAAGGAAGAAGCGATAGCCTCACCATCAACACCCAAAGCTGAAGTTCTACTTAAACTATTCCCTGAACCACTATTAATTGCGTCTATTGATATACCCCCAAAAACACTAAGAACCTCCCCAGTATTAAATCCGCTAAAATTTTTAAACATACGACACAAATCTCCCACTCTATAAGCTTGCACGTGTAACAACATGCTTAATAACTCACCTCAATAGACACATGTACGAGTACTACACACAGACACACCATGTCATTTGCCCAAACATACCCACTAACACTCATACAATGTAAACATGATATGCGTCTAGCACACCACATGATCCATCCTATATGTATGAATATATACACTGAAGTAATATAATAAAAACATACATAAATGCAGTATACTACATGACCTACTTTGTGTGCAGTATGTACATTATAATTAATGTAATAAAGACATACTATGTATATATTACATTACATGATCTACCCCATGCATATAAGCATGTACATCATAATTAATGTAATAAAGATATAATATGTATATAGTACATTAAATGATTTTCCCCTTGCATATAAGCAAGTACAATAAAAATTATCTATAGTACATAGGACATTTCCTGCTTAGATCGTACATAGCGCATAAAGTCAAATCTATCCTCGTCACCATGCGTATCCCGTCCACTAGATCACGAGCTTACCGACCATGCCGCGTGAAACCAGCAACCCGCTTGGCAGGGATTTCTCTTCTCGCTCCGGGCCCATTAATCGTGGGGGTAGCTATTTAATGAACTTTATCAGACATCTGGTTCTTTCTTCAGGGCCATCTCATCTAAAACCGCCCATTCTTTCCTCTTAAATAAGACATCTCGATGGACTAATTACTAATCAGCCCATGCTCACACATAACTGTGCTGTCATACATTTGGTATTTTTTAATTTTCGGGGATGCTTGGACTCAGCTATGGCCGTCAAAGGCCCCGACCCGGAGCATAAATTGTAGCTGGACTTAACTGCATCTTGAGCATCCCCATAATGGTAGGCATGGGCATTTCAGTCAATGGTTACAGGACATACCTATTATATTTCCCCCCCCCCCCTCTTAAATATTAACCACCATTTTTAACATACTTCCCCCTAAGTATCAATATAAATTTATCTCACCCCCAATACTCAAATTCACACTCCAAACAAGATAGACATATAGGTGCCTGGGTCTGCTTACATACTACATGGTTAATGTAGCTTAAATTTAAAGCAAGGCACTGAAAATGCCTAGATGAGTATACCAACTCCATAAACACATAGGTTTGGTCCTGGCCTTCCTGTTAACTTTCAATAGACTTACACATGCAAGCATCCGCACCCCGGTGAGTAGCGCCCTCCGAATCAGCAGGACTAAGAGGAGCAGGTATCAAGCACACACCCTGTAGCTCATAACGCCTTGCTTAACCACACCCCCACGGGAAACAGCAGTGACAAAATTTAAGCCATGAACGAAAGTTCGACTAAGCCATATTAACTAGGGTTGGTAAATCTCGTGCCAGCCACCGCGGTCATACGACTAACCCAAGCTAACAGGAACACGGCGTAAAACGTGTTAAAGTACTACACCAAATAGAGTTAAATCCTAATTAAGCTGTAAAAAGCCATAATTATAACAAAAATAAGTGACGAAAGTAACTCTACGACAACTGACACACTATAGCTAAGACCCAAACTGGGATTAGATACCCCACTATGCTTAGCCCTAAACATAAATAATTGCAAAAACAAGATTATTCGCCAGAGTACTACCGGCAACGGCCCAAAACTCAAAGGACTTGGCGGTGCTTTACACCCTTCTAGAGGAGCCTGTTCTATAATCGATAAACCCCGATAAACCTCACCAATCCTTGCTAATACAGTCTGTATACCGCCATCTTCAGCAAACCCTGAAAAGGAACAAAAGTAAGCTCAATCATAACACATAAAAACGTTAGGTCAAGGTGTAACCTATGGAATGGGAAGAAATGGGCTACATTTTCTATCCAAGAAAACTTAATACGAAAGCCATTATGAAACTAACAGCCAAAGGAGGATTTAGTAGTAAACTAAGAATAGAGTGCTTAGTTGAACCAGGCCATGAAGCACGCACACACCGCCCGTCACCCTCCTCAAGTAAATATATGCACCCAAACCTATTTACATGCACCAATTACACGAGAGGAGGTAAGTCGTAACAAGGTAAGCATACTGGAAAGTGTGCTTGGACAAACCAAGACATAGCTTAATTAAAGCATCTAGTTTACACCTAGAAGATTTCGTGTACTGTGAATGTTTTGAACTATGCCTAGCCCAAACCCCCACTCTTCAATCCAATAACCAAAACATACTAAAACAAAACATTTACCCCTATTAAAGTATAGGAGATAGAAATTCTAAACATGGCGCTATAGAGAAAGTACCGTAAGGGAACGATGAAAGAAAATAATCAAAGTACAAAAAAGCAAAGATTAACCCTTGTACCTTTTGCATAATGAATTAACGAGCAAAAAACTTAACAAAACGAATTTCAGCTAAGTAACCCGAAACCAGACGAGCTACCTATAGACAGTTTATTAGAACCAACTCATCTATGTGGCAAAATAGTGAGAAGATCTATAAGTAGAGGTGACATGCCTAACGAGCCTGGTGATAGCTGGTTGTCCAGAAAATGAATCTTAGTTCAGCTTTAAAGATACCAAAAAATATAAACAAATCTCACTGTATCTTTAAAAGTTAGTCTAAAAAGGTACAGCCTTTTAGAAATGGGTACAACCTTCACTAGAGAGTAAGATCTTACAACACCATAGTAGGCCTAAAAGCAGCCATCTATTAAGAAAGCGTTAAAGCTCAACAATAAAAACAATACTAATCCCAACAACAATATAACCAACTCCTAGACCTAGTACTGGACTATTCTATTACTAAATAGAAGCAATAATGTTAATATGAGTAACAAGAAATATTTTCTCCTTGCACAAGTTTAAGTCAGTATCTGATAATACTCTGACTGTTAACAGTAAATAAAAATAACCCAACAATAAATAATTTATTAATTATACTGTTAATCCAACACAGGAGTGCACCCAGGAAAGATTAAAAGAAGTAAAAGGAACTCGGCAAACACAAATCCCGCCTGTTTACCAAAAACATCACCTCCAGCATCCCCAGTATTGGAGGCACTGCCTGCCCAGTGACTAGACGTTAAACGGCCGCGGTATCCTGACCGTGCAAAGGTAGCATAATCATTTGTTCTCTAAATAAGGACTTGTATGAACGGCCACACGAGGGTTTTACTGTCTCTTACTTCCAATCAGTGAAATTGACCTTCCCGTGAAGAGGCGGGAATAAACCAACAAGACGAGAAGACCCTATGGAGCTTTAACTAACTAGTCCAAAGAAAATAAACTTAACCATTAAGGGATAACAACACTCTTTATGGACTAGCAGTTTTGGTTGGGGTGACCTCGGAGAACAAAAAATCCTCCGAACGATTTTAAAGACTAGACCCACAAGTCAAATCAAACTATCGTTTATTGATCCAAAGACTTGATCAACGGAACAAGTTACCCTAGGGATAACAGCGCAATCCTATTCAAGAGTCCATATCGACAATAGGGTTTACGACCTCGATGTTGGATCAGGACACCCCGATGGTGCAACCGCTATCAAAGGTTCGTTTGTTCAACGATTAAAGTCCTACGTGATCTGAGTTCAGACCGGAGTAATCCAGGTCGGTTTCTATCTGTTATGTATTTCTCCCAGTACGAAAGGACAAGAGAAATAAGGCCAACTTCAACAAAGCGCCTTAAATCAATCAATGACTTTATCTCAATTGACCTCACAAACAATACCTGCCCTAGAAAAGGGCCCAGTTAAGGTGGCAGAGCCCGGTAATTGCGTAAAACTTAAACCTTTATACTCAGAGATTCAAATCCTCTCCTTAACAAAATGTTTATACTCAACATCTTAACACTTATTATCCCCATTCTTCTAGCCGTAGCTTTTCTTACACTAGTTGAACGAAAAATCCTAGGCTACATACAACTCCGAAAAGGCCCAAATATTGTAGGACCATATGGCTTACTCCAACCCATCGCCGATGCAATCAAACTTTTCATTAAAGAACCCCTACGACCTGCCACATCCTCAATCTCAATATTTATTCTAGCCCCCATCCTAGCCCTAACCCTAGCCTTAACTATATGAATCCCCCTACCCATACCCTATCCCCTCATCAATATAAACTTAGGAATCCTTTTCATATTAGCTATATCAAGCTTAGCCGTATACTCGATCCTCTGATCAGGCTGAGCCTCCAACTCAAAATACGCTCTTATTGGAGCCCTACGAGCAGTAGCACAAACAATTTCATATGAAGTTACACTAGCAATTATCTTACTATCAATCTTACTAATAAATGGATCCTTCACTCTCTCTACATTAATCATTACACAAGAACAAGTATGACTAATCTTCCCAGCATGACCCTTAGCAATAATATGATTCATTTCAACACTAGCAGAAACAAACCGAGCACCATTTGATCTTACTGAAGGAGAATCTGAACTAGTATCGGGCTTTAATGTAGAATACGCCGCAGGACCATTCGCCCTATTCTTTATAGCAGAATATGCAAACATTATTATAATAAATATCTTCACAACAACCCTCTTCCTAGGAGCATCCCATAACCCATACATACCAGAACTCTACGCAATTAACTTTATCATCAAATCACTACTACTCACAATGACCTTCCTATGAATCCGAGCATCCTACCCCCGATTCCGCTATGATCAACTGATGCACTTATTATGAAAAAATTTTCTACCCCTAACGCTAGCCCTATGCATATGACATGTATCTCTACCTATTCTCCTATCAAGTATCCCCCCACAAACATAAGAAATATGTCTGACAAAAGAGTTACTTTGATAGAGTAAATTATAGAGGTTTAAATCCTCTTATTTCTAGAACTATAGGAATTGAACCTACTCCTAAGAACTCAAAACTCTTCGTGCTCCCAATTACACCAAATTCTAATAGTAAGGTCAGCTAATTAAGCTATCGGGCCCATACCCCGAAAATGTTGGTTTGTATCCTTCCCGTACTAATAAACCCAATCACTCTCATTATTATCTTAATAACTATAATACTTGGAACCATTATCGTTATAATTAGCTCCCACTGACTACTCATCTGAATCGGATTTGAAATAAATATACTCGCCATCATTCCTATTATAATAAAAAAACACAACCCACGAGCCACAGAAGCATCAACTAAATATTTCCTAACTCAATCAACAGCCTCAATACTACTAATAATAGCCATTATCATCAACTTAATATTCTCAGGCCAATGAACCGTAATAAAACTATTTAACCCAACAGCCTCCATACTCATAACAATAGCCCTCGCCATAAAACTAGGAATAGCCCCATTCCACTTCTGAGTCCCAGAAGTAACACAAGGCATCCCTCTATCTTCAGGCCTAATCTTACTTACATGACAAAAACTAGCACCCATATCGGTACTTTACCAAGTATCCCAATCCATCAACCTAAATATAATCTTAACCCTATCAATTCTATCCATTATAATCGGAGGCTGAGGAGGATTAAACCAAACCCAACTACGAAAAATTATAGCTTACTCATCAATTGCCCACATAGGCTGAATAACAGCAATTTTACCATACAATCCCACCATAACATTACTAAACCTAATCATTTACATCATCATAACTTCCACCAAATTTACACTATTTATAGCCAACTCAACCACAACCACTCTATCACTATCACACACATGAAACAAAACACCCATCATAACTATTCTAATTCTCATTACCCTCCTATCAATAGGAGGACTCCCCCCACTATCAGGATTTATGCCAAAATGAATAATTATTCAAGAAATGACAAAAAACAATAGCATTATCCTACCTACCTTCATAGCAATTACAGCACTACTAAACCTATATTTCTACATACGACTGGCATATTCCACCACACTTACTATGTTCCCTTCCACAAACAACATAAAAATAAAATGACAATTCTCAACCATAAAACGAATAACCCTCCTACCAACAATAACCGTATTGTCCACTATACTACTACCACTTACACCAATTCTCTCAATCCTAGAATAGGAATTTAGGTTAAATAGACCAAGAGCCTTCAAAGCCCTAAGCAAGTATAATTTACTTAATTCCTGATAAGGACTGCAAGATCATATCTTACATCAATTGAATGCAAATCAACTACTTTAATTAAGCTAAATCCTCACTAGATTGGTGGGTCCCACCCCCACGAAACTTTAGTTAACAGCTAAATACCCTAAATAACTGGCTTCAATCTACTTCTCCCGCCGCAAGAAAAAAAAGGCGGGAGAAGCCCCGGCAGAGTTTGAAGCTGCTCCTTTGAATTTGCAATTCAATATGTTAATTCACTACAGGACCTGGTAAAAAGAGGAATCAAACCTCTATTCTTAGATTTACAGTCTATTGCTTTACTCAGCCATTTTACCCATGTTCATAAACCGCTGATTATTTTCAACTAATCATAAAGATATCGGTACCCTTTATCTTCTATTTGGTGCCTGAGCCGGCATAGTAGGAACCGCTCTGAGCTTACTAATTCGTGCTGAGTTAGGCCAACCCGGAACTCTACTTGGAGATGACCAAATCTACAACGTAATTGTAACTGCACACGCATTCGTAATAATCTTCTTTATAGTAATGCCTATTATAATTGGAGGGTTTGGCAACTGGCTAGTTCCTCTAATGATTGGAGCCCCTGATATAGCATTCCCTCGGATAAATAATATAAGTTTTTGGCTCCTCCCCCCTTCTTTCCTATTACTCCTAGCATCCTCTATAGTCGAAGCCGGAGCAGGGACGGGTTGAACCGTATATCCCCCTCTAGCAGGTAATCTAGCCCACGCAGGAGCCTCAGTAGACCTGACCATTTTCTCCCTACACCTAGCAGGTGTTTCCTCAATTTTAGGAGCCATTAATTTTATTACAACTATTATTAACATAAAACCTCCCGCAATATCACAATACCAGACCCCCCTGTTCGTGTGATCTGTACTGATCACTGCCGTACTACTCCTCCTCTCACTTCCTGTATTAGCAGCTGGCATCACAATATTACTAACAGACCGAAACCTGAATACAACTTTCTTTGACCCAGCAGGAGGAGGAGACCCTATCTTATATCAACACTTATTCTGATTTTTTGGACACCCCGAAGTATATATTCTAATTTTACCTGGCTTTGGAATAATCTCCCACATCGTAACCTACTATTCAGGAAAAAAAGAGCCATTTGGATATATAGGAATAGTATGAGCCATAATATCAATTGGATTTCTAGGATTTATTGTATGAGCCCATCATATATTCACAGTCGGAATAGACGTCGATACACGAGCTTACTTTACATCCGCTACTATAATTATTGCTATCCCAACCGGAGTAAAAGTCTTTAGTTGGCTAGCAACACTTCACGGAGGAAATATCAAATGATCCCCCGCTATAATATGAGCCCTAGGCTTCATTTTCCTTTTTACAGTTGGAGGACTAACTGGAATTGTTTTAGCCAACTCCTCCCTTGACATCGTTCTCCACGACACATACTATGTGGTAGCACATTTCCACTACGTACTATCAATAGGAGCTGTATTCGCTATCATAGGAGGATTTGTACATTGATTTCCCTTATTCTCAGGCTACACCCTTAATGACACATGAGCCAAAATCCATTTCGCAATTATATTTGTAGGTGTTAACATGACCTTCTTCCCACAACATTTCTTAGGGCTATCTGGTATACCACGACGATACTCCGATTACCCAGACGCATATACAATATGAAACACTATTTCATCTATAGGCTCATTCATCTCACTAACGGCAGTAATATTAATGACTTTTATCATCTGAGAAGCATTTGCATCCAAACGGGAAGTCTTAACCGTGGACCTAACCACAACAAATCTAGAATGACTAAACGGATGCCCTCCACCATATCACACATTTGAAGAACCTACATACATTAACCTAAAATAAGAGAGGAAGGAATTGAACCCCCTATTATCGGTTTCAAGCCAACACCATAACCACTATGTCTCTCTCAATAAACGAGATGTTAGTAAAACATTACATAACCTTGTCAAGATTAAATTACAGGTGAAAGTCCCGTACATCTCATATGGCATATCCCGTACAGCTAGGCTTTCAAGACGCAACATCACCCATCATAGAAGAACTGCTACACTTTCACGATCACACTCTGATAATTGTTTTCCTAATTAGCTCACTAGTACTCTATATTATCTTACTGATACTAACAACAAAACTAACCCATACCAGCACCATAGACGCACAAGAAGTAGAAACAATCTGAACCATTCTACCAGCCATTATTCTGATTATAATTGCTCTCCCATCCCTACGAATTCTATACATAATAGACGAAATCAACAACCCATCTCTCACAGTAAAGACCATAGGACATCAATGATACTGAAGTTATGAGTACACAGACTATGAAGACTTAAGCTTCGACTCCTATATAATTCCAACATCAGAATTGAAACCTGGAGAACTACGATTACTAGAAGTAGATAACCGAGCTGTATTACCTATAGAAATAACAATTCGAATACTAATCTCCTCCGAAGACGTTTTACACTCATGAGCAGTTCCCTCTCTAGGACTAAAAACAGACGCAATTCCAGGCCGTTTAAATCAAACAACCCTCATATCAACTCGTCCAGGCCTATTTTACGGCCAATGCTCAGAAATCTGCGGATCAAATCATAGTTTCATACCAATCGTTCTCGAACTAGTCCCATTAGAATATTTTGAAAAGTGATCTGCATCAATGTTATAAGTCATCAAGAAGCTATGCCAGCATTAACCTTTTAAGTTAAAGACCGAGAGCACAACACTCTCCTTGATGACATGCCACAACTAGACACATCAACGTGACTCACGACAATTCTATCAATATTTTTAGTCCTCTTTATTGTTCTCCAATTAAAAATCTCAAAACACGATTTCTACTATAACCCAAAATTAATAACAACAAAAACGCCAAAACAAGACGCCCCTTGAGAAACAAAATGAACGAAAATCTATTTACCTCTTTCATTACCCCTGTAATTCTAGGCCTCCCCCTTGTTACTCTCGTCATTATATTCCCTAGCTTACTATTTCCTACATCAAACCGACTAATTAATAACCGCCTTATCTCCCTCCAACAATGAGCACTTCAACTCATGTCAAAACAAATAATAAGCACTCACAACACCAAAGGACAAACATGAACATTGATATTAATGTCCCTAATTCTATTTATTGGGTCTACAAATTTATTAGGCTTATTACCCCATTCATTTACACCAACCACACAACTATCAATAAATTTAGGCATGGCTATTCCCCTATGAGCAGGGGCCGTAGTTACAGGCTTCCGCAACAAAACCAAAGCATCACTCGCCCACTTCCTACCACAAGGAACACCTACCCCACTAATCCCAATACTGGTAATTATCGAAACCATCAGCCTCTTCATCCAACCAGTAGCCCTTGCCGTACGATTAACAGCCAACATCACAGCAGGGCACTTATTAATTCACTTAATCGGAGGAGCTACCCTTGCATTATTAAATATCAATACCACAACAGCACTTATTACATTTACTATTTTAGCTCTACTAACAATCCTCGAATTCGCAGTAGCTATAGTTCAAGCCTACGTATTCACCCTCCTAGTTAGCTTATATCTGCACGACAATACATAATGACACACCAAACCCACGCCTATCACATAGTAAACCCAAGTCCCTGACCCCTCACAGGAGCACTATCTGCCCTCCTAATAACATCTGGCCTCATCATGTGATTTCACTTCAATTCAACAGCTCTACTGACCCTAGGCCTAACAACAAACATACTTACAATATACCAATGATGACGAGATGTAATCCGAGAAAGTACCTTTCAAGGCCACCATACTCCTGCTGTCCAAAAAAGCCTTCGCTACGGAATAATCCTCTTCATCGTCTCCGAAGTCCTATTCTTCACTGGCTTCTTCTGAGCCTTCTATCACTCAAGCCTTGCTCCTACACCCGAATTAGGCAGCTGCTGACCCCCAACAGGCATTCACCCACTTAACCCCTTAGAAGTCCCACTACTCAACACCTCTGTCCTTCTAGCCTCAGGAGTCTCCATTACCTGAGCCCACCACAGCCTCATAGAAGGGAACCGTAACCACATGCTACAAGCCTTATTCATCACCATTACGTTAGGCGTATACTTTACACTTCTACAAGCATCAGAATACTATGAAGCTCCCTTTACAATCTCAGACGGAGTTTACGGCTCAACTTTCTTCGTAGCTACAGGATTCCACGGCCTCCATGTCATTATTGGATCTACTTTCTTAATTGTCTGCTTCCTCCGCCAACTAAAATTTCACTTTACCTCCAATCACCATTTCGGCTTCGAAGCCGCTGCCTGATATTGACACTTCGTAGACGTAGTATGACTTTTCCTCTATGTTTCCATCTACTGATGAGGCTCATGTTCTTTTAGTATTAATTAGTACAACTGACTTCCAATCAGTTAGCTTCGGCCTAACCCGAAAAAGAACAATAAACCTTATAATTACCCTCCTAACTAACTTTACACTAGCTACATTGCTCGTGACCATCGCATTCTGACTCCCCCAACTAAACGTATACTCAGAAAAAACAAGCCCATACGAATGTGGATTCGACCCCATAGGATCTGCTCGCCTTCCTTTCTCCATAAAATTCTTTCTAGTAGCTATCACATTCCTCCTCTTCGATCTAGAAATTGCACTACTTCTACCACTACCATGGGCCTCACAAACAACTAACCTTAACACAATGCTTACTATATCCCTTCTCCTAATTTTCCTACTAGCCACAAGCCTAGCCTATGAATGAACCCAAAAAGGATTAGAATGGACCGAATATGGTACTTAGTTTAAACCAAAATAAATGATTTCGACTCATTAGATTATGATCAAACTCATAAGTACCAAATGTCCCTCGTATACATAAATATTATAATAGCATTCATAGTATCTCTCACGGGATTACTAATGTATCGATCTCACCTAATATCCTCCCTCCTATGCCTGGAAGGAATAATATTGTCCTTATTCGTTATAGCTACCCTAATAATCCTAAACTCACACTTCACTTTAGCCAGTATAATACCCATTATTCTACTAGTTTTCGCAGCCTGCGAAGCAGCACTAGGCCTATCCTTGCTAGTAATGGTATCAAACACATACGGCACCGACTACGTACAAAACCTTAATCTGCTACAATGCTAAAATACATTATTTCCACAATAATACTTATACCCCTAACCTGGCTATCAAAAAATAACATAATCTGAATTAACTCCACACTCCACAGCTTACTAATTAGCCTTACAAGCCTACTCCTTATAAACCAATTTGGCGATAACAGCCTCAACTTCTCATTAACTTTCTTCTCCGACTCCTTATCTACACCACTACTTATTCTAACCATATGACTCCTCCCCTTAATACTTATAGCTAGCCAGCATCACCTATCAAAAGAAAACCCAGCCCGAAAAAAATTCTTCATCTCAATACTAATCCTATTACAACTATTTCTAATTATGACATTCTCTGCTACAGAACTAATTCTCTTTTATATTATATTTGAAGCAACACTAGTTCCCACACTCATTATTATTACCCGATGAGGGAACCAAACAGAACGCCTAAATGCCGGTCTCTACTTCTTGTTTTATACACTAGCAGGATCCCTACCCTTACTAGTTGCACTAATCTATATTCAAAACACAATAGGATCCCTAAACTTCCTAATTCTACAATACTGAGTACAACCAATACCCAGCTCCTGATCCAACACCTTCATGTGACTAGCATGCATAATAGCCTTTATAGTAAAAATACCACTATACGGACTTCATCTCTGACTACCCAAAGCCCACGTAGAAGCCCCAATTGCAGGCTCCATAGTTCTTGCAGCAATCCTACTAAAACTAGGAGGATACGGCATGTTACGAATTACGCTTCTCCTAGATCCAATCACCGACTTTATAGCATACCCATTCATCATGCTATCACTATGAGGCATAATCATAACCAGCTCAATTTGCCTTCGTCAAACGGACCTGAAATCACTCATCGCGTACTCCTCTATTAGCCACATGGCACTTGTCATCGTTGCAATCCTAATCCAAACACCCTGAAGCTACATAGGAGCCACCGCCCTGATAATTGCCCACGGCCTTACATCCTCTATACTTTTCTGCCTAGCAAATTCTAACTACGAACGAATTCACAGCCGTACAATAATCTTAGCCCGCGGCCTACAAACACTTCTTCCACTAATAGCCACCTGATGACTCCTAGCAAGTCTAACCAACCTGGCTCTACCCCCAACAATCAACCTAATCGGAGAACTATTTGTAGTAATATCGACTTTTTCATGATCTAATATCACAATTATTCTAATAGGACTTAACATAGTAATCACTACTCTCTACACCCTCTATATACTAATCACAACACAACGGGGCAAATACACTCATCATATCAATAACATTTCACCTTCCTTCACACGAGAAAATGCACTCATATCACTACACATACTACCACTACTGCTTCTATCCCTAAACCCAAAAATTATCCTAGGACCCCTATACTGTAAATATAGTTTAAAAAAACATTAGATTGTGAATCTAACAATAGAAGCCTATCACCTTCTTATTTACCGAAAAAGTATGCAAGAACTGCTAATTCTATGCTCCCATGCCTGACAACATGGCTTTTTCAAACTTTTAAAGGATAGCAGTTATCCATTGGTCTTAGGAACCAAAAAATTGGTGCAACTCCAAATAAAAGTAATAAACCTGTTCCCATCCCTCACACTAACTACCCTAATCCTACTAACCGTACCCATCATGACAACTAGTCTTAGCACCCACAAATTCACCAATTACCCACTTTACGTAAAAACAACCATTTCATACGCCTTTATCACTAGTATAATTCCCACTATAATATTTATTCATACAGGACAAGAAATAATTATTTCAAACTGACACTGACTAACCATCCAAACCCTCAAACTATCTCTCAGCTTCAAAATAGATTACTTCTCGACAATATTTATCCCAGTATCACTATTCGTCACATGATCCATCATAGAATTCTCAATATGATACATACATTCCGACCCCAACATCAACCAATTTTTTAAGTACTTACTCTTATTTCTTATCACAATACTCATCCTCGTCACTGCAAATAACATCTTTCAACTATTCATTGGCTGAGAAGGAGTCGGAATTATATCATTTCTACTAATTGGATGGTGATACGGACGAGCAGACGCAAACACAGCAGCTCTACAAGCAATCCTATATAACCGCATTGGCGACATCGGATTTATCCTAGCAATAGCATGATTCCTAATTAACCTCAACACTTGAGACCTTCAACAAATCTTCTTACTAAAACCAGAGAACTCAAATCTACCTCTAATAGGACTAATTCTAGCCGCAACCGGAAAATCCGCACAATTTAGCCTGCACCCATGATTACCCTCCGCAATAGAGGGTCCGACACCTGTCTCAGCATTACTCCACTCAAGTACAATAGTAGTAGCAGGTATTTTCTTACTAATCCGCTTTTATCCATTAACAGAAAACAATAAACTCATCCAATCTACTATACTATGCCTAGGAGCCATTACCACACTATTTACAGCAATATGTGCCCTCACCCAAAATGACATTAAAAAAATCATCGCCTTCTCTACATCCAGCCAACTCGGCCTTATGATAGTAACAATTGGAATTAACCAGCCTCACCTAGCACTTCTTCACATCTGCACCCACGCTTTCTTCAAAGCCATATTATTTCTATGCTCCGGCTCCATCATCCACAATCTAAATAACGAACAAGATATTCGAAAAATAGGAGGCCTATTTAAAGCCATACCATTCACCGCAACAGCCCTTATTATTGGCAGCCTTGCACTAACAGGAATACCTTTCCTCACCGGATTCTACTCCAAAGATCTAATTATTGAATCCGCCAACACGTCATATACCAACGCCTGAGCCCTCTTAATAACACTAATCGCCATCTCCTTCACAGCTATCTACAGTACCCGTATTATTTTCTTCACACTCCTAGGACAACCCCGATTCCCAACCCTTATTTCTATTAATGAAAACAACCCATTCCTAATTAACTCAATTAAACGCTTACTAATCGGAAGTCTTTTCGCAGGATTCATCATTTCTAACAACATCCCCCCAACAACCATTCCCCAAACAACTATACCCTACTACCTAAAAATCACCGCCCTAACAATTACAATCCTAGGCTTTATTCTAGCACTAGAAATTAACAACATAACCCACTACTTAAAGTTCAATTACCCATCAAACATATTCAAATTTTCTAACCTACTAGGATATTATCCCACAGTCATACACCGCTTAACCCCCTATATAAATCTAACAATAAGCCAAAAATCAGCATCCTCCCTTCTAGACCTAACCTGACTAGAAACCATTATACCAAAAACCATCTCACTAACCCAAATAAAAACATCTATCATAATCACAAACCAAAAAGGCTTAATTAAATTATATTTCCTTTCCTTCCTAATTACGATTTTCACTAGCACAATTCTACTTAATTTCCACGAGTAATCTCTATAATCACCACTACACCAATTAATAAAGATCAACCAGTAACAATAACTAATCAAGTACCATAGCTGTACAAAGCAGCAATCCCCATGGCCTCCTCACTAAAAAACCCAGAATCCCCTGTATCATAAATTACCCAATCCCCCATACCATTAAACTTAAACACAATCTCCACCTCCTTATCCTTCAACACATAGTAAATTATAAAAAACTCCATCAACAAACCAGTAATAAACGTTCCTAAAACAACCTTATTAGAAACCCAAACCTCAGGATACTGCTCAGTAGCCATAGCTGTCGTATAACCAAAAACCACCATTATACCCCCTAAATAAACTAAAAAAACCATTAAACCTAAAAAAGAACCACCATAATTTAACACAATACCACACCCAACCCCACCACTCACAATCAATCCCAACCCCCCATAAATAGGCGAAGGTTTTGAAGAAAACCCTACAAAGCCCATCACAAAAATTACACTTAAAATAAATACAATGTACATAATCATTATTCCTGCATGGAATCTAACCATGACTAATGATATGAAAAACCATCGTTGTTATTCAACTACAAGAACACTAATGATCAACATCCGAAAAACTCACCCACTAATAAAAATCGTAAACAACGCACTCATTGACCTCCCAACTCCATCAAACATCTCATCATGATGAAACTTTGGATCCCTCCTAGGCACTTGCTTAGCTCTACAAATCTTAACAGGCCTATTCCTAGCAATACACTACACATCCGATACAACAATAGCATTCTCCTCTGTAACCCACATTTGTCGAGACGTAAACTATGGCTGAATCATCCGATATATGCACGCAAACGGAGCATCAATATTTTTTATCTGCCTATTTATGCATGTAGGACGAGGCCTATATTACGGATCATATACCTTCTTAGAAACATGAAACATCGGAGTAATTCTCCTATTTACAACAATAGCCACAGCATTCATAGGCTATGTCCTACCATGAGGACAGATATCATTCTGAGGAGCAACAGTCATTACCAACCTCCTCTCGGCAATCCCATACATTGGCACCAACCTAGTTGAATGAATCTGAGGGGGATTTTCAGTAGACAAAGCCACCCTCACCCGATTCTTCGCTTTCCACTTCATCCTCCCATTTATCATTGTAGCTCTCACCATAATCCACTTAATTTTCCTCCACGAAACAGGATCCAACAACCCCACAGGAATTCCATCAGACACAGACAAAATTCCATTTCACCCTTATTACACCATCAAGGAACATCCTAGGCATCATACTATTAATCCTCATCCTCATATCACTAGTACTATTCACTCCCGACCTACTCGGAGACCCGGATAATTATACTCCAGCAAACCCACTCAGTACACCCTCCCACATTAAGCCAGAATGGTATTTCCTATTTGCATACGCAATCCTACGATCAATCCCCAATAAACTGGGAGGAGTCCTAGCCTTAGTCCTTTCCATCTTGATCTTAACACTCGTACCCTTCCTCCACACATCCAAACAACGAAGCATAATGTTCCGACCAATCAGCCAATGCATATTCTGACTTTTAATAGCAGACCTATTAACACTTACATGAATCGGAGGACAACCGGTTGAACACCCCTACATCACCATCGGACAATTAGCATCCATCATATATTTCCTCATCATCCTGGCAATAATACCACTAGCCAGCACCATCGAAAACAATCTCCTGAAATGAAGACAAGTCTTTGTAGTAAAATTAATACGCTGGTCTTGTAAACCAGAAAAGGAGAACAATTAACCTCCCTAAGACTCAAGGAAGAAGCGATAGCCTCACCATCAACACCCAAAGCTGAAGTTCTACTTAAACTATTCCCTGAACCACTATTAATTGCGTCTATTGATATACCCCCAAAAACACTAAGAACCTCCCCAGTATTAAATCCGCTAAAATTTTTAAACATACGACACAAATCTCCCACTCTATAAGCTTGCACGTGTAACAACATGCTTAATAACTCACCTCAATAGACACATGTACGAGTACTACACACAGACACACCATGTCATTTGCCCAAACATACCCACTAACACTCATACAATGTAAACATGATATGCGTCTAGCACACCACATGATCCATCCTATATGTATGAATATATACACTGAAGTAATATAATAAAAACATACATAAATGCAGTATACTACATGACCTACTTTGTGTGCAGTATGTACATTATAATTAATGTAATAAAGACATACTATGTATATATTACATTACATGATCTACCCCATGCATATAAGCATGTACATCATAATTAATGTAATAAAGATATAATATGTATATAGTACATTAAATGATTTTCCCCTTGCATATAAGCAAGTACAATAAAAATTATCTATAGTACATAGGACATTTCCTGCTTAGATCGTACATAGCGCATAAAGTCAAATCTATCCTCGTCACCATGCGTATCCCGTCCACTAGATCACGAGCTTACCGACCATGCCGCGTGAAACCAGCAACCCGCTTGGCAGGGATTTCTCTTCTCGCTCCGGGCCCATTAATCGTGGGGGTAGCTATTTAATGAACTTTATCAGACATCTGGTTCTTTCTTCAGGGCCATCTCATCTAAAACCGCCCATTCTTTCCTCTTAAATAAGACATCTCGATGGACTAATTACTAATCAGCCCATGCTCACACATAACTGTGCTGTCATACATTTGGTATTTTTTAATTTTCGGGGATGCTTGGACTCAGCTATGGCCGTCAAAGGCCCCGACCCGGAGCATAAATTGTAGCTGGACTTAACTGCATCTTGAGCATCCCCATAATGGTAGGCATGGGCATTTCAGTCAATGGTTACAGGACATACCTATTATATTTCCCCCCCCCCCCTCTTAAATATTAACCACCATTTTTAACTACTTCCCCCTAAGTATCAATATAAATTTATCTCACCCCCAATACTCAAATTCACACTCCAAACAAGATAGACATATAGGTGCCTGGGTCTGCTTACATACTACATGGTTAATGTAGCTTAAATTTAAAGCAAGGCACTGAAAATGCCTAGATGAGTATACCAACTCCATAAACACATAGGTTTGGTCCTGGCCTTCCTGTTAACTTTCAATAGACTTACACATGCAAGCATCCGCACCCCGGTGAGTAGCGCCCTCCGAATCAGCAGGACTAAGAGGAGCAGGTATCAAGCACACACCCTGTAGCTCATAACGCCTTGCTTAACCACACCCCCACGGGAAACAGCAGTGACAAAATTTAAGCCATGAACGAAAGTTCGACTAAGCCATATTAACTAGGGTTGGTAAATCTCGTGCCAGCCACCGCGGTCATACGACTAACCCAAGCTAACAGGAACACGGCGTAAAACGTGTTAAAGTACTACACCAAATAGAGTTAAATCCTAATTAAGCTGTAAAAAGCCATAATTATAACAAAAATAAGTGACGAAAGTAACTCTACGACAACTGACACACTATAGCTAAGACCCAAACTGGGATTAGATACCCCACTATGCTTAGCCCTAAACATAAATAATTGCAAAAACAAGATTATTCGCCAGAGTACTACCGGCAACGGCCCAAAACTCAAAGGACTTGGCGGTGCTTTACACCCTTCTAGAGGAGCCTGTTCTATAATCGATAAACCCCGATAAACCTCACCAATCCTTGCTAATACAGTCTGTATACCGCCATCTTCAGCAAACCCTGAAAAGGAACAAAAGTAAGCTCAATCATAACACATAAAAACGTTAGGTCAAGGTGTAACCTATGGAATGGGAAGAAATGGGCTACATTTTCTATCCAAGAAAACTTAATACGAAAGCCATTATGAAACTAACAGCCAAAGGAGGATTTAGTAGTAAACTAAGAATAGAGTGCTTAGTTGAACCAGGCCATGAAGCACGCACACACCGCCCGTCACCCTCCTCAAGTAAATATATGCACCCAAACCTATTTACATGCACCAATTACACGAGAGGAGGTAAGTCGTAACAAGGTAAGCATACTGGAAAGTGTGCTTGGACAAACCAAGACATAGCTTAATTAAAGCATCTAGTTTACACCTAGAAGATTTCGTGTACTGTGAATGTTTTGAACTATGCCTAGCCCAAACCCCCACTCTTCAATCCAATAACCAAAACATACTAAAACAAAACATTTACCCCTATTAAAGTATAGGAGATAGAAATTCTAAACATGGCGCTATAGAGAAAGTACCGTAAGGGAACGATGAAAGAAAATAATCAAAGTACAAAAAAGCAAAGATTAACCCTTGTACCTTTTGCATAATGAATTAACGAGCAAAAAACTTAACAAAACGAATTTCAGCTAAGTAACCCGAAACCAGACGAGCTACCTATAGACAGTTTATTAGAACCAACTCATCTATGTGGCAAAATAGTGAGAAGATCTATAAGTAGAGGTGACATGCCTAACGAGCCTGGTGATAGCTGGTTGTCCAGAAAATGAATCTTAGTTCAGCTTTAAAGATACCAAAAAATATAAACAAATCTCACTGTATCTTTAAAAGTTAGTCTAAAAAGGTACAGCCTTTTAGAAATGGGTACAACCTTCACTAGAGAGTAAGATCTTACAACACCATAGTAGGCCTAAAAGCAGCCATCTATTAAGAAAGCGTTAAAGCTCAACAATAAAAACAATACTAATCCCAACAACAATATAACCAACTCCTAGACCTAGTACTGGACTATTCTATTACTAAATAGAAGCAATAATGTTAATATGAGTAACAAGAAATATTTTCTCCTTGCACAAGTTTAAGTCAGTATCTGATAATACTCTGACTGTTAACAGTAAATAAAAATAACCCAACAATAAATAATTTATTAATTATACTGTTAATCCAACACAGGAGTGCACCCAGGAAAGATTAAAAGAAGTAAAAGGAACTCGGCAAACACAAATCCCGCCTGTTTACCAAAAACATCACCTCCAGCATCCCCAGTATTGGAGGCACTGCCTGCCCAGTGACTAGACGTTAAACGGCCGCGGTATCCTGACCGTGCAAAGGTAGCATAATCATTTGTTCTCTAAATAAGGACTTGTATGAACGGCCACACGAGGGTTTTACTGTCTCTTACTTCCAATCAGTGAAATTGACCTTCCCGTGAAGAGGCGGGAATAAACCAACAAGACGAGAAGACCCTATGGAGCTTTAACTAACTAGTCCAAAGAAAATAAACTTAACCATTAAGGGATAACAACACTCTTTATGGACTAGCAGTTTTGGTTGGGGTGACCTCGGAGAACAAAAAATCCTCCGAACGATTTTAAAGACTAGACCCACAAGTCAAATCAAACTATCGTTTATTGATCCAAAGACTTGATCAACGGAACAAGTTACCCTAGGGATAACAGCGCAATCCTATTCAAGAGTCCATATCGACAATAGGGTTTACGACCTCGATGTTGGATCAGGACACCCCGATGGTGCAACCGCTATCAAAGGTTCGTTTGTTCAACGATTAAAGTCCTACGTGATCTGAGTTCAGACCGGAGTAATCCAGGTCGGTTTCTATCTGTTATGTATTTCTCCCAGTACGAAAGGACAAGAGAAATAAGGCCAACTTCAACAAAGCGCCTTAAATCAATCAATGACTTTATCTCAATTGACCTCACAAACAATACCTGCCCTAGAAAAGGGCCCAGTTAAGGTGGCAGAGCCCGGTAATTGCGTAAAACTTAAACCTTTATACTCAGAGATTCAAATCCTCTCCTTAACAAAATGTTTATACTCAACATCTTAACACTTATTATCCCCATTCTTCTAGCCGTAGCTTTTCTTACACTAGTTGAACGAAAAATCCTAGGCTACATACAACTCCGAAAAGGCCCAAATATTGTAGGACCATATGGCTTACTCCAACCCATCGCCGATGCAATCAAACTTTTCATTAAAGAACCCCTACGACCTGCCACATCCTCAATCTCAATATTTATTCTAGCCCCCATCCTAGCCCTAACCCTAGCCTTAACTATATGAATCCCCCTACCCATACCCTATCCCCTCATCAATATAAACTTAGGAATCCTTTTCATATTAGCTATATCAAGCTTAGCCGTATACTCGATCCTCTGATCAGGCTGAGCCTCCAACTCAAAATACGCTCTTATTGGAGCCCTACGAGCAGTAGCACAAACAATTTCATATGAAGTTACACTAGCAATTATCTTACTATCAATCTTACTAATAAATGGATCCTTCACTCTCTCTACATTAATCATTACACAAGAACAAGTATGACTAATCTTCCCAGCATGACCCTTAGCAATAATATGATTCATTTCAACACTAGCAGAAACAAACCGAGCACCATTTGATCTTACTGAAGGAGAATCTGAACTAGTATCGGGCTTTAATGTAGAATACGCCGCAGGACCATTCGCCCTATTCTTTATAGCAGAATATGCAAACATTATTATAATAAATATCTTCACAACAACCCTCTTCCTAGGAGCATCCCATAACCCATACATACCAGAACTCTACGCAATTAACTTTATCATCAAATCACTACTACTCACAATGACCTTCCTATGAATCCGAGCATCCTACCCCCGATTCCGCTATGATCAACTGATGCACTTATTATGAAAAAATTTTCTACCCCTAACGCTAGCCCTATGCATATGACATGTATCTCTACCTATTCTCCTATCAAGTATCCCCCCACAAACATAAGAAATATGTCTGACAAAAGAGTTACTTTGATAGAGTAAATTATAGAGGTTTAAATCCTCTTATTTCTAGAACTATAGGAATTGAACCTACTCCTAAGAACTCAAAACTCTTCGTGCTCCCAATTACACCAAATTCTAATAGTAAGGTCAGCTAATTAAGCTATCGGGCCCATACCCCGAAAATGTTGGTTTGTATCCTTCCCGTACTAATAAACCCAATCACTCTCATTATTATCTTAATAACTATAATACTTGGAACCATTATCGTTATAATTAGCTCCCACTGACTACTCATCTGAATCGGATTTGAAATAAATATACTCGCCATCATTCCTATTATAATAAAAAAACACAACCCACGAGCCACAGAAGCATCAACTAAATATTTCCTAACTCAATCAACAGCCTCAATACTACTAATAATAGCCATTATCATCAACTTAATATTCTCAGGCCAATGAACCGTAATAAAACTATTTAACCCAACAGCCTCCATACTCATAACAATAGCCCTCGCCATAAAACTAGGAATAGCCCCATTCCACTTCTGAGTCCCAGAAGTAACACAAGGCATCCCTCTATCTTCAGGCCTAATCTTACTTACATGACAAAAACTAGCACCCATATCGGTACTTTACCAAGTATCCCAATCCATCAACCTAAATATAATCTTAACCCTATCAATTCTATCCATTATAATCGGAGGCTGAGGAGGATTAAACCAAACCCAACTACGAAAAATTATAGCTTACTCATCAATTGCCCACATAGGCTGAATAACAGCAATTTTACCATACAATCCCACCATAACATTACTAAACCTAATCATTTACATCATCATAACTTCCACCATATTTACACTATTTATAGCCAACTCAACCACAACCACTCTATCACTATCACACACATGAAACAAAACACCCATCATAACTATTCTAATTCTCATTACCCTCCTATCAATAGGAGGACTCCCCCCACTATCAGGATTTATGCCAAAATGAATAATTATTCAAGAAATGACAAAAAACAATAGCATTATCCTACCTACCTTCATAGCAATTACAGCACTACTAAACCTATATTTCTACATACGACTGGCATATTCCACCACACTTACTATGTTCCCTTCCACAAACAACATAAAAATAAAATGACAATTCTCAACCATAAAACGAATAACCCTCCTACCAACAATAACCGTATTGTCCACTATACTACTACCACTTACACCAATTCTCTCAATCCTAGAATAGGAATTTAGGTTAAATAGACCAAGAGCCTTCAAAGCCCTAAGCAAGTATAATTTACTTAATTCCTGATAAGGACTGCAAGATCATATCTTACATCAATTGAATGCAAATCAACTACTTTAATTAAGCTAAATCCTCACTAGATTGGTGGGTCCCACCCCCACGAAACTTTAGTTAACAGCTAAATACCCTAAATAACTGGCTTCAATCTACTTCTCCCGCCGCAAGAAAAAAAAGGCGGGAGAAGCCCCGGCAGAGTTTGAAGCTGCTCCTTTGAATTTGCAATTCAATATGTTAATTCACTACAGGACCTGGTAAAAAGAGGAATCAAACCTCTATTCTTAGATTTACAGTCTATTGCTTTACTCAGCCATTTTACCCATGTTCATAAACCGCTGATTATTTTCAACTAATCATAAAGATATCGGTACCCTTTATCTTCTATTTGGTGCCTGAGCCGGCATAGTAGGAACCGCTCTGAGCTTACTAATTCGTGCTGAGTTAGGCCAACCCGGAACTCTACTTGGAGATGACCAAATCTACAACGTAATTGTAACTGCACACGCATTCGTAATAATCTTCTTTATAGTAATGCCTATTATAATTGGAGGGTTTGGCAACTGGCTAGTTCCTCTAATGATTGGAGCCCCTGATATAGCATTCCCTCGGATAAATAATATAAGTTTTTGGCTCCTCCCCCCTTCTTTCCTATTACTCCTAGCATCCTCTATAGTCGAAGCCGGAGCAGGGACGGGTTGAACCGTATATCCCCCTCTAGCAGGTAATCTAGCCCACGCAGGAGCCTCAGTAGACCTGACCATTTTCTCCCTACACCTAGCAGGTGTTTCCTCAATTTTAGGAGCCATTAATTTTATTACAACTATTATTAACATAAAACCTCCCGCAATATCACAATACCAGACCCCCCTGTTCGTGTGATCTGTACTGATCACTGCCGTACTACTCCTCCTCTCACTTCCTGTATTAGCAGCTGGCATCACAATATTACTAACAGACCGAAACCTGAATACAACTTTCTTTGACCCAGCAGGAGGAGGAGACCCTATCTTATATCAACACTTATTCTGATTTTTTGGACACCCCGAAGTATATATTCTAATTTTACCTGGCTTTGGAATAATCTCCCACATCGTAACCTACTATTCAGGAAAAAAAGAGCCATTTGGATATATAGGAATAGTATGAGCCATAATATCAATTGGATTTCTAGGATTTATTGTATGAGCCCATCATATATTCACAGTCGGAATAGACGTCGATACACGAGCTTACTTTACATCCGCTACTATAATTATTGCTATCCCAACCGGAGTAAAAGTCTTTAGTTGGCTAGCAACACTTCACGGAGGAAATATCAAATGATCCCCCGCTATAATATGAGCCCTAGGCTTCATTTTCCTTTTTACAGTTGGAGGACTAACTGGAATTGTTTTAGCCAACTCCTCCCTTGACATCGTTCTCCACGACACATACTATGTGGTAGCACATTTCCACTACGTACTATCAATAGGAGCTGTATTCGCTATCATAGGAGGATTTGTACATTGATTTCCCTTATTCTCAGGCTACACCCTTAATGACACATGAGCCAAAATCCATTTCGCAATTATATTTGTAGGTGTTAACATGACCTTCTTCCCACAACATTTCTTAGGGCTATCTGGTATACCACGACGATACTCCGATTACCCAGACGCATATACAATATGAAACACTATTTCATCTATAGGCTCATTCATCTCACTAACGGCAGTAATATTAATGACTTTTATCATCTGAGAAGCATTTGCATCCAAACGGGAAGTCTTAACCGTGGACCTAACCACAACAAATCTAGAATGACTAAACGGATGCCCTCCACCATATCACACATTTGAAGAACCTACATACATTAACCTAAAATAAGAGAGGAAGGAATTGAACCCCCTATTATCGGTTTCAAGCCAACACCATAACCACTATGTCTCTCTCAATAAACGAGATGTTAGTAAAACATTACATAACCTTGTCAAGATTAAATTACAGGTGAAAGTCCCGTACATCTCATATGGCATATCCCGTACAGCTAGGCTTTCAAGACGCAACATCACCCATCATAGAAGAACTGCTACACTTTCACGATCACACTCTGATAATTGTTTTCCTAATTAGCTCACTAGTACTCTATATTATCTTACTGATACTAACAACAAAACTAACCCATACCAGCACCATAGACGCACAAGAAGTAGAAACAATCTGAACCATTCTACCAGCCATTATTCTGATTATAATTGCTCTCCCATCCCTACGAATTCTATACATAATAGACGAAATCAACAACCCATCTCTCACAGTAAAGACCATAGGACATCAATGATACTGAAGTTATGAGTACACAGACTATGAAGACTTAAGCTTCGACTCCTATATAATTCCAACATCAGAATTGAAACCTGGAGAACTACGATTACTAGAAGTAGATAACCGAGCTGTATTACCTATAGAAATAACAATTCGAATACTAATCTCCTCCGAAGACGTTTTACACTCATGAGCAGTTCCCTCTCTAGGACTAAAAACAGACGCAATTCCAGGCCGTTTAAATCAAACAACCCTCATATCAACTCGTCCAGGCCTATTTTACGGCCAATGCTCAGAAATCTGCGGATCAAATCATAGTTTCATACCAATCGTTCTCGAACTAGTCCCATTAGAATATTTTGAAAAGTGATCTGCATCAATGTTATAAGTCATCAAGAAGCTATGCCAGCATTAACCTTTTAAGTTAAAGACCGAGAGCACAACACTCTCCTTGATGACATGCCACAACTAGACACATCAACGTGACTCACGACAATTCTATCAATATTTTTAGTCCTCTTTATTGTTCTCCAATTAAAAATCTCAAAACACGATTTCTACTATAACCCAAAATTAATAACAACAAAAACGCCAAAACAAGACGCCCCTTGAGAAACAAAATGAACGAAAATCTATTTACCTCTTTCATTACCCCTGTAATTCTAGGCCTCCCCCTTGTTACTCTCGTCATTATATTCCCTAGCTTACTATTTCCTACATCAAACCGACTAATTAATAACCGCCTTATCTCCCTCCAACAATGAGCACTTCAACTCATGTCAAAACAAATAATAAGCACTCACAACACCAAAGGACAAACATGAACATTGATATTAATGTCCCTAATTCTATTTATTGGGTCTACAAATTTATTAGGCTTATTACCCCATTCATTTACACCAACCACACAACTATCAATAAATTTAGGCATGGCTATTCCCCTATGAGCAGGGGCCGTAGTTACAGGCTTCCGCAACAAAACCAAAGCATCACTCGCCCACTTCCTACCACAAGGAACACCTACCCCACTAATCCCAATACTGGTAATTATCGAAACCATCAGCCTCTTCATCCAACCAGTAGCCCTTGCCGTACGATTAACAGCCAACATCACAGCAGGGCACTTATTAATTCACTTAATCGGAGGAGCTACCCTTGCATTATTAAATATCAATACCACAACAGCACTTATTACATTTACTATTTTAGCTCTACTAACAATCCTCGAATTCGCAGTAGCTATAGTTCAAGCCTACGTATTCACCCTCCTAGTTAGCTTATATCTGCACGACAATACATAATGACACACCAAACCCACGCCTATCACATAGTAAACCCAAGTCCCTGACCCCTCACAGGAGCACTATCTGCCCTCCTAATAACATCTGGCCTCATCATGTGATTTCACTTCAATTCAACAGCTCTACTGACCCTAGGCCTAACAACAAACATACTTACAATATACCAATGATGACGAGATGTAATCCGAGAAAGTACCTTTCAAGGCCACCATACTCCTGCTGTCCAAAAAAGCCTTCGCTACGGAATAATCCTCTTCATCGTCTCCGAAGTCCTATTCTTCACTGGCTTCTTCTGAGCCTTCTATCACTCAAGCCTTGCTCCTACACCCGAATTAGGCAGCTGCTGACCCCCAACAGGCATTCACCCACTTAACCCCTTAGAAGTCCCACTACTCAACACCTCTGTCCTTCTAGCCTCAGGAGTCTCCATTACCTGAGCCCACCACAGCCTCATAGAAGGGAACCGTAACCACATGCTACAAGCCTTATTCATCACCATTACGTTAGGCGTATACTTTACACTTCTACAAGCATCAGAATACTATGAAGCTCCCTTTACAATCTCAGACGGAGTTTACGGCTCAACTTTCTTCGTAGCTACAGGATTCCACGGCCTCCATGTCATTATTGGATCTACTTTCTTAATTGTCTGCTTCCTCCGCCAACTAAAATTTCACTTTACCTCCAATCACCATTTCGGCTTCGAAGCCGCTGCCTGATATTGACACTTCGTAGACGTAGTATGACTTTTCCTCTATGTTTCCATCTACTGATGAGGCTCATGTTCTTTTAGTATTAATTAGTACAACTGACTTCCAATCAGTTAGCTTCGGCCTAACCCGAAAAAGAACAATAAACCTTATAATTACCCTCCTAACTAACTTTACACTAGCTACATTGCTCGTGACCATCGCATTCTGACTCCCCCAACTAAACGTATACTCAGAAAAAACAAGCCCATACGAATGTGGATTCGACCCCATAGGATCTGCTCGCCTTCCTTTCTCCATAAAATTCTTTCTAGTAGCTATCACATTCCTCCTCTTCGATCTAGAAATTGCACTACTTCTACCACTACCATGGGCCTCACAAACAACTAACCTTAACACAATGCTTACTATATCCCTTCTCCTAATTTTCCTACTAGCCACAAGCCTAGCCTATGAATGAACCCAAAAAGGATTAGAATGGACCGAATATGGTACTTAGTTTAAACCAAAATAAATGATTTCGACTCATTAGATTATGATCAAACTCATAAGTACCAAATGTCCCTCGTATACATAAATATTATAATAGCATTCATAGTATCTCTCACGGGATTACTAATGTATCGATCTCACCTAATATCCTCCCTCCTATGCCTGGAAGGAATAATATTGTCCTTATTCGTTATAGCTACCCTAATAATCCTAAACTCACACTTCACTTTAGCCAGTATAATACCCATTATTCTACTAGTTTTCGCAGCCTGCGAAGCAGCACTAGGCCTATCCTTGCTAGTAATGGTATCAAACACATACGGCACCGACTACGTACAAAACCTTAATCTGCTACAATGCTAAAATACATTATTTCCACAATAATACTTATACCCCTAACCTGGCTATCAAAAAATAACATAATCTGAATTAACTCCACACTCCACAGCTTACTAATTAGCCTTACAAGCCTACTCCTTATAAACCAATTTGGCGATAACAGCCTCAACTTCTCATTAACTTTCTTCTCCGACTCCTTATCTACACCACTACTTATTCTAACCATATGACTCCTCCCCTTAATACTTATAGCTAGCCAGCATCACCTATCAAAAGAAAACCCAGCCCGAAAAAAATTCTTCATCTCAATACTAATCCTATTACAACTATTTCTAATTATGACATTCTCTGCTACAGAACTAATTCTCTTTTATATTATATTTGAAGCAACACTAGTTCCCACACTCATTATTATTACCCGATGAGGGAACCAAACAGAACGCCTAAATGCCGGTCTCTACTTCTTGTTTTATACACTAGCAGGATCCCTACCCTTACTAGTTGCACTAATCTATATTCAAAACACAATAGGATCCCTAAACTTCCTAATTCTACAATACTGAGTACAACCAATACCCAGCTCCTGATCCAACACCTTCATGTGACTAGCATGCATAATAGCCTTTATAGTAAAAATACCACTATACGGACTTCATCTCTGACTACCCAAAGCCCACGTAGAAGCCCCAATTGCAGGCTCCATAGTTCTTGCAGCAATCCTACTAAAACTAGGAGGATACGGCATGTTACGAATTACGCTTCTCCTAGATCCAATCACCGACTTTATAGCATACCCATTCATCATGCTATCACTATGAGGCATAATCATAACCAGCTCAATTTGCCTTCGTCAAACGGACCTGAAATCACTCATCGCGTACTCCTCTATTAGCCACATGGCACTTGTCATCGTTGCAATCCTAATCCAAACACCCTGAAGCTACATAGGAGCCACCGCCCTGATAATTGCCCACGGCCTTACATCCTCTATACTTTTCTGCCTAGCAAATTCTAACTACGAACGAATTCACAGCCGTACAATAATCTTAGCCCGCGGCCTACAAACACTTCTTCCACTAATAGCCACCTGATGACTCCTAGCAAGTCTAACCAACCTGGCTCTACCCCCAACAATCAACCTAATCGGAGAACTATTTGTAGTAATATCGACTTTTTCATGATCTAATATCACAATTATTCTAATAGGACTTAACATAGTAATCACTACTCTCTACACCCTCTATATACTAATCACAACACAACGGGGCAAATACACTCATCATATCAATAACATTTCACCTTCCTTCACACGAGAAAATGCACTCATATCACTACACATACTACCACTACTGCTTCTATCCCTAAACCCAAAAATTATCCTAGGACCCCTATACTGTAAATATAGTTTAAAAAAACATTAGATTGTGAATCTAACAATAGAAGCCTATCACCTTCTTATTTACCGAAAAAGTATGCAAGAACTGCTAATTCTATGCTCCCATGCCTGACAACATGGCTTTTTCAAACTTTTAAAGGATAGCAGTTATCCATTGGTCTTAGGAACCAAAAAATTGGTGCAACTCCAAATAAAAGTAATAAACCTGTTCCCATCCCTCACACTAACTACCCTAATCCTACTAACCGTACCCATCATGACAACTAGTCTTAGCACCCACAAATTCACCAATTACCCACTTTACGTAAAAACAACCATTTCATACGCCTTTATCACTAGTATAATTCCCACTATAATATTTATTCATACAGGACAAGAAATAATTATTTCAAACTGACACTGACTAACCATCCAAACCCTCAAACTATCTCTCAGCTTCAAAATAGATTACTTCTCGACAATATTTATCCCAGTATCACTATTCGTCACATGATCCATCATAGAATTCTCAATATGATACATACATTCCGACCCCAACATCAACCAATTTTTTAAGTACTTACTCTTATTTCTTATCACAATACTCATCCTCGTCACTGCAAATAACATCTTTCAACTATTCATTGGCTGAGAAGGAGTCGGAATTATATCATTTCTACTAATTGGATGGTGATACGGACGAGCAGACGCAAACACAGCAGCTCTACAAGCAATCCTATATAACCGCATTGGCGACATCGGATTTATCCTAGCAATAGCATGATTCCTAATTAACCTCAACACTTGAGACCTTCAACAAATCTTCTTACTAAAACCAGAGAACTCAAATCTACCTCTAATAGGACTAATTCTAGCCGCAACCGGAAAATCCGCACAATTTAGCCTGCACCCATGATTACCCTCCGCAATAGAGGGTCCGACACCTGTCTCAGCATTACTCCACTCAAGTACAATAGTAGTAGCAGGTATTTTCTTACTAATCCGCTTTTATCCATTAACAGAAAACAATAAACTCATCCAATCTACTATACTATGCCTAGGAGCCATTACCACACTATTTACAGCAATATGTGCCCTCACCCAAAATGACATTAAAAAAATCATCGCCTTCTCTACATCCAGCCAACTCGGCCTTATGATAGTAACAATTGGAATTAACCAGCCTCACCTAGCACTTCTTCACATCTGCACCCACGCTTTCTTCAAAGCCATATTATTTCTATGCTCCGGCTCCATCATCCACAATCTAAATAACGAACAAGATATTCGAAAAATAGGAGGCCTATTTAAAGCCATACCATTCACCGCAACAGCCCTTATTATTGGCAGCCTTGCACTAACAGGAATACCTTTCCTCACCGGATTCTACTCCAAAGATCTAATTATTGAATCCGCCAACACGTCATATACCAACGCCTGAGCCCTCTTAAT